>NW_010410149.1:2872-22324 GCF_000710305.1 Buceros rhinoceros silvestris | reverse complement strand
GTATAAAAAAAAACACCCACCCCCCCCCCCCCCAATTTTTCAGCAAAAAGAGGTAGATATCTCCTTATCAGGCTGATAAATTGCATCAGCAAGCTGTAAACAGATAAAAAATTGTTAGATGAGTTGTAGCGAAAGGAGGGGCAAAAGAGGAAAAGAGAGGGCAGTGAAGGGAAATGGGATGAGAGTGGAGCAGAAATGCTCTCCCTGAATTCTCTGATGTCCCCTGGGGAGACCACATCATTATGCCTTTCCTTCTTCCTTAATTCCTGAATATTAGTGACGTTCCTGGGTTTTGTTGGGGTTTTTTTGTTTGTTTTGTTTGGTTGTTTGGCTTTTCTTGGGGTGGGAAAGGACTCAAAGAACGGTTTAGGAACCAGATCAAAGCATACTCAAGATGTCGGAGACATCCGAGGACATTCCTGTGATAATCTTTATTAAGAAGCACTTTCTAGCCATCAGTGATAAGCAACCTCCCATCCTCTATGGTCAGCCTAAGTTTTTCCTTCTCTAGAACAATTCATACCTCTCTGTGCTCAGCTGGACCTTATTTATGGGAAAAGACCTCACATTAGCCTTATCATTTGTTAAAGCTTTGGGATAATGAATCAGAGCTCCAAAACCATTGGCTGGAAAGAATTATTTCGGGAAGTGAGTTCAGAGTTAATGTATTCATAGAACTGTACCAGATCACAGCTCAGAACTAATGTCATTTCTGTTCCCTCTTCCCCCTGCCCCCAACCCCAATATCTGCTTCACTTAGCATACATCTTCAAACTTTTATTTTACTAACAAGAGCCAAATTTATATTTTTAAGGCAATCAAAGATTCATGTTCTTCTAACAGCTGGAGTTTCTGGCACTGGGTTCACACGAGAAAGCTATGGCTCTAAACTGGTATTTCCAGAGACTTACTCCAGTGCCCTGGCCACTAGACCTCCTTTGACAGAATATTTGGTAGTTTTTTTTCTTTTGCTAAAAACCTTCTTTATGAAGAAAAAAACCCCAAGTCTTCCCACAGGATAATTTTCAGTTTTGGTTAGGGTTTTTTTTTGTTGGTTTTGGTTTGGTTTGGCTTTACTAAAACTTTCACAGTTTTAAAAAATTTGCTTTGATCTTTGAAAGCTCAGAGGAAGATTTTCAGTATTGGATAGAAAGATAAATCCCAAGTGCTGGTGAATGATGGGTTTGTGGGTGAAGCAAACTTTTTTGTTTACTTTGTTGTTTACTTTCATGTCTTTGATTTTTTCTTTGTGTTTTTTTCCTCTTGCAGAACTTTTCAATCATTGCTCTGTACTACTTTTTGCAGGGAACCAGATTTTTCTTCCCACTGGTGGGTTTTTCCAATCAAAACGGGACAGCCTGGAGACTCAGCCAGCAAGGAAGGCATTCTAGGAGCATGCTAGGAGCCTGGAACTCAGAAATTCAGGTAAGAAACAAGGGGAAGGTTTTAATTTCCTCTACTACACACATGCAAATATATATCTGAGACTTTTTCTTTGGTCCTGTGCAGACCTTACACATTTTCTCTCAATTCATTTGAGTAAGTTCAGGGGATCAGTAGCTAAATGCACTGCTCTCTGGCTATGTAACCAGCCCTTTTTGAAACTGAGGCTGGAGCAAATGTATTAGGAAGGACAGGAAATCTTTTTGTGAGCATGTGAAAATAATAACAGCTTGTATAAATTTCCTTACTTGAAACCTAATTTTACCTTCACAGGTTGGCTTTGTAGTATAGTTATCTGTGTATTTTTTGTGGTTAAATAGTTGGTCTTCTTTTTTAAGACTTGGCTCGCCACAGGTGTTTTGGGAAGGTGGTAGAATTCACTTTCCTGAACTCAAAACATGTCAGCGCTGTCTTTCCACACTGCTGCTGAGATTAGTGAATTTATCATCTTTTTTCATACCCACCCTCCTGATCTCACAGAAAGAGCTGTGACACATTATTCCTGCAGTGGCTTAAACTTCACAGGAACTCATTGTGTTTATTCTTTAAATTGCAGATAACGGTGAACTCTGAGATACAAGCAAGGTTAATTTCAATATCCTAATGCAGTGAAACTGATACTTAAGGGTACAGAAATCTGCTAGCCTGGTCACAACAGAGCATGAAGTCAACTATTAGTGTCACATGCAAGCTGGTCTTTGCATATGGACAGAATTGCATTAGGGGACAATTATGTGATATCACTTTAGACCAGGGACTTTCCTAAGCAGATAGCCTTTAGAGCTGTTGTGGTTTTTAAACATCAGGTTAATTGAGAACTGCTGTATATTTAATAGGGGGGCCTTTGGGATATGACTACAAGGACTCTTTGTTGTTCATCAGTACATTAGGCAGAAACTGCAATTCTGAAATGGTCATATAAATCCCAGGAGGCACAATCATTAATGGGATACTAAGCTCCAATTAAGGGCATGGCCCAAAAGACCAAGGTGAAAAACATGGTCTTTAGCACCCATCCCAGAGGATCTTTCTATTCCAGCTGCTTAATTTCAGCTGAAGAAACATAATTGCAAATAACAAAATATTGACTCTGCCAAAAGCATACTTCTCGTTGTCCAGACTGTAAATTGGAAACCAAACCAGAATAAAGGGTCTTTCAAATTAAATTCACTGACTCTCCCAAAAAAAGACTAGAAAGACATGATAGCTGCATATCATAGCTGCAAGTCCTGATCCCTTTCACCTTTGTAAGAGGAATGATTTCATAATACTTGCAGTCCAGCCCTCTAAACTTCATCTCATGTCTATTTACTGTGAAATTGAGCATCTCCACAAGTTTACACTCAGGAACTACAAAGGCCTTTCCCTGTGACCTTGTTTAAGTTTTGTTCCTCACAGAATTTTGGATTCTGTTGCGTTCCATGAGATACAACTACCCAGTTTAGTCAGTGTCCTAGTTACTTTCTAAAGGAGTTATTGTGTCTCATGGCCTGGTTCTGTTCAAATATTGCTATTCTGCATCAGATAGACCCAGATATTCTGGAATGCGGTAGATATGCATTTTCTAAGAACTTTGGATCCTGAGAATCCAACATGACTGGTGTCTTTTGTAAATTTTAACCTTGATAACTTCAAAGAGTCATTGCAGTTAAATTAATGAGTAAATAATTTGTGGCTACAGATGAACACCTTCCATTGTCTTAATCTGCTTTTAATACAGCCCTTTCCCTGAATGCTCCTGGAGATAATCTAGTCTTTTTCCAGCTATGCAGACCATCCGAGTAAGATGTTAATTAATGTGACACTGTGGAATTCAGTTTTGTGAAATACCAGAAAAAAGAAAGTTAATTTCAGTCAATGACAAACTTATCAATTAAGTTGTATTGATTTTTTGATATCTCTTGAGATATGACAAAGTATGACAAAGTTCATACATTGTAATATGCGTCATGATGATTGGCTCAGTCTGCTGGATGTAAGTGGACTGTTATTTTTTCAATAAATTTGACATTTTTCAAATGTTTGAAAATGCAAAATTATGTAAGTGGTTTTTATTACTATTTTTAATACAATATCAATTTACCAACTTCAATAGTGATTCTCAATCAGGGAGTTATTTACCAATGCCTAAAAGCCATCTGGTCACAGAGCAACCTGAAAACCACAGTTTCTCAGGTTGGCAATTTTAGCAGACGACAAGCAGGTGAAGCTGGCCATTAGCAGATACTGGCCTTGAGCTTGATGGCAGGAGCTGGTATTCATTGGAGGCTCCGAGGCTCCCTGAGGTTGGTGTGATTGCTGGCCCCTGGGATGAGAGATGCTGCTCAAGCAGTGAGTGTAGATTCTGCTCCAGTCATCTCCTTCAGGGCTGTGGTATCAAGCTGAACAATGAAGCAAAACCCTCTCTTAAATAATACAGGTCAATCGCAGAATGCTTTGTCTCTACAGTGTTTTAGAAGTCAGTGTCCGACACTATATTTTGCTTTTGTCAGACTTCTGTGATGAAAAATCAAAAAGCAATTGTTGTTTTGCTGAGTCTAACTCTAGCAAAAATAAATTGAAGGGGTTCTGATTAAGTTTCTGATTCTGGTCTGTCTCTTCAGAGCATATAGAGCAGCAAAAAATCTACATTTGGCTTCTGCCTGTAAGTTTCCTGCTTTTTAAATGCAATACTCTCATATTCCCACCTGAGGTCATTAGCCACAAGGTAGGTTAAAAAAAAAGTTTGAAGGATGGATGTAGCTGCATACAAACCCCGGCAAGCTGCACTCATGTTTATGCTGATGTTTCTGAAATTCATCGTGTTACTCTGTTAAACCTCAGGACTACAGAATGTAGCACTTCTCTAAATTTTCAAATAGAATTTTTATACTGAGGAGTGCCTGTAATGAAGGGAGGGGAAGCATGTATTTCTGGTGAGATGCAATTGCTTTGCATTTCAGCATATGAGACAGGTAGTAATACCTGAGGTTTGGGTTTGTGGGGTTTCTTTTCCCTTTTGGAGTGTCCCTAAACATTGTTCGAAAGTCAGTAAAATACACACGAACTGAGATGGCAATAATATGAGGGGGAGGAAGTGATTAGAAACCCCAATTCCTAAACACTTGAGACTGAGAAGATCGTTTTCCAACATTAAATATATAATAATAGAACCCTATAGGAGAATGCATTTAGTTACTGATAAGAACTATTTGGTGAATTTTAGTCCTTCAGGCAGCTGCAATCTTTCTATATACAGCACAATGATGCAAAAAAATCCAAGTACACATTTCTACAGAATTCAATTTCAGAGTATTCTCTTTTGCTCAAATTTAAATTTGCCTACATTTCCATGGAAAAATTACAACTCTTCCATTGAAAAGAATAGATTCTTCTTTTAATAAAAACCATCAGCAAATAAATAAATTGACAGAATCCCTAAATCACAATCCACTTATATCAGCTGAAATCACTTAGACCAGCTCCAGCATTAGTGAGTCTTAAGCATGACAGTGGTGCTTCCTTTTATTCCCCCCAAAATTACTGACTTCAAGGCTGGAATTTCAGAACTGCTTTGTGTGATCAGCCAACGTTCAGTCCACTGACTCAAGATGAACAGCTAGTTGCTCATTAGAGACCTGTCCTAATGATTTCTTCATAATTTTGAAGAAGACAAAATTTAAGCATATGAATTAGGCCAAGTTTGTACTTTATCAACAGCAAATATAAAGAGAGAAACTGAGGCAGAAATGGGCAAAGACTTGTTTCACAATCTTGCACATGCAAGATAAGTAATGTAAGCAATGTAAGTAGATATTATCCACTTTAGTCTTGGGCTTACAGTGTTTTTCCAAGATAATGTGCAATGTTATCTTTTATCCTTAATAAGGGAGTATGTTTGCTGTCTTATTCCTGAGTAGGAGTGTTCAGATTGATCTGTGACAGGAGTAGAGGCAACAGTTTCTTTAGTTGCCACAGCTAAATTTGACAGGGATCATGAATCAGAGCCTTGAGGTGACGTAATTTTCCAAGAGAGGACTGCTGGGGGTGATAATTTCTTTGGCACGGTATGAGTTGCTGCTTTTGTGTGTTAATACAATTAGGTGGCTAGAATTAGTCAGTCCAAGAATATAATCTATCTATTGACCCAGATAGCAGATTGGGCTCCAGGCCATCAGATGTCACTTCATTACAAGGCTCTCCTTATCTCCCTCAGTTTTCCCTTCAGGACAATAGGGATAGGGATACCTCTCAGGAATGTTGTGAGGATTGTTTAATGTTTGCAAGGAGCTGAAGCAACTGCTGAGCACGTTTATGTCTTTGGGGCTCTCGGCACTAGCAGTCACCACTTGAGGAAGGAAAAAAAAGAGAAGTGATTCAGTCTGCTCCTGTGGATTTCTTATGTCAGACCTTTGGGTGTGATGCAGCTTTCTGGAGGAGAAACAAGACTAGCACTCTGTTCCTTTTCTTCACAAACAGTGGAGGGAGGAGGAGGAGGAGGAGTAGAAGGACAGCCAGATGAATTCTCTCATGTGATTGCTGTTATAAGACCAGGGCAGAGTTTGGCTTCTAAGATTTAGACAGAACTTTTAAAATGTGCCCAACAATTTCATTATCTAGTCCTAGGGCCATTTGCCGCAGTGGATACAAACCTGAGAAGGCACCCTGGCAAGCTTTTCAGCTGAAGTCTTTACTGTTGCATTAGGGACTCATGCAGAGCCAGGGTGAAGTTTGCTGACTGGATCAGGGCCAAGACACTTCGAGAAACAAGAGTGTGCAGAAGGGTAAAATCAGCTATTCACGACTGAAATTTGCACATGTGAAACCATACTCGGTAACTAAGGCATACTGAAAGTGAATGCCAGCTCCTGCATTTGGCCTTCCCGCTATTAAACGTTGCCACGAAACAGTCAGCAGAGCAATGTCATCTAGACCACTTTGACACAATTCTGTTGTACAATTAACAGGCAATGAAGGACTTCCTAAAAGCATACGTTCGACACCCTGCTTTGTCATGGTTTTTTGTACTGTTGCAGGGATTAAAAAAAATTAAATTAACTTTGTGCCAGTGCATATTATATTTGGACAAGGGACTAGATGAAATGATTAGAATAATAGCCTTAGAAAAGATCACATTTCCCTACTGTGCCAGTGTATTTGACTGCATACGGCAATCCTTTTAGGCCACTGTTCACAGTGAATTGTAACAACTTCCTGCAAAGATCTAAGTTCTGCATCTTTTGAATGGCAAATTATTAGAACTAGGTCAGGTCTAAGAAGAAATAGCCATCTTTATTAACCAGAAATAAGCAGCTTATTAATGTGAACTACTACTTTTAGTGGTAGTTCACATAATAAAGCTCTGCAAGCAAAATACAAATTCTCCTGATCCTAATTACCATCCCTCAACAAGGAAGGAATGTATCCTATATGATTGCTAAACATTACAGGTAAACTGCCACCTGGCCTAAGGGAATCTCTTGGGGATTTTCTGTGAGGGTCATCATTAGTTTTCTACTTTGAAATCAACTGAGCAATGGAAGGAACAGAATCTTCATCAAAAAACATTTAGCAATATTTACATATCAATTTTCCTTAAAACCGTTTTGCAGAGGTGGGTAAAGAGTATGAGAAAAACTGAAGCAACCAGTAATATACAAAATGTGTAGCTACGTTGTGCTAAATATGCATATTCCCTGTTTGACCAAAGTGTTCCTATAGCTCTCCAGTGTGTTTTGTAACCTTAGAGCTAATACTCACTACGTTTTAGGGCAGAACTGTTTCATAGGGCAGGAGGTCTATGTAACATTTGTGTCAGACCATGGAGTCAAGTTGCCTGTTGTCATCTTGTACTTATTACCTGCTTTATCACCCCTTTTACTCCAGCTAATGTTTTCTTTATCTTCCTTTTCATTTGAACTCCCTGTATGTCTGTGTCTTTGTTGCAGCTTTTGCAGAATTTTATTTCTGCTGTGCAATGTTTGTGAGTGCCTTGATTTATTAGAATGAGTTTTTCAAAGGAACCCAAGAAAAATTATAACTTTGGTTGTTGCTTTGCAGGGTTAGGTGCTCAGGTCCCTTAGACTTCGTTGAAAATCTTAGCCAACATAAGAACTAAATTCAGATGATCAGTATGTTCTCTTTCAACTCAGATAACCACGACAGGCCACCTATCATAGACTGACTCACCATTAGAATAACATTTGCTGGATCTATTGCTCACTATTAAGTATCCACGTGGTTTGTTGGGAGCTCACAGAAGCTTCCTTTAGAAAGTTAAGATAAAACAGAGGATAAATGCAGTGGGTGCTATAGGGAGGATTTATCATGTCATATTCTAAGACTGATCAAGCAACCACTTGCTTAAGGCTGCCCATTTCTCCAAGCTGTATGCTCAAATTATTTTGACAAAACATATATCAAGCTTGTTTTAGGGAGGGTTTTTTTTGGGGGGGGGAGTGTGGTGGGTTGTTTTTTTTTTTATTTTATTTTATTAAATCAATTTACAGTAAATATCAACTGAAACCAGCAGAATGGTTAAAAAGTACTGGTATATTTGTATAGAATTTCCAGGCAAGCAGAATGTCAAGATTGTTCTCAGGTACAGTAAATACACACACATTTGCAGGCACACACACCAAAAAAGATTTTTGTTTCAAAATAATCTTCATTACATGAGGATTATCATAATTGTCATTTCAATTGACTGATTTTAGTCTTTAAAAGAGGGTATAATAGCATTCACTGTCTGAGACTGAATTACTGTCATTATGTTAAAGGTGCACTTTATCACTTAGCTTTTCTCCATTATAAATGCTCATAGATGCACACCGCTTTCTGCTGCTACAAAACCTTCAAAACATAATATGACAAAGTTTTGCATCCAGGCACTTTTTTTTACTAAAACTTCAGAACAAAGGAGTACGAAAGGCAATATGCCAGTACTAATACAACCACATTACCAAAAGATAGAGATGATGTTTTAGCAATAGCAAGTTTCTGAATTCCTGCACAAGAATGCAAACTGTTCATCGAGATAAGACGGTATTTTGTGTATCTTTTGCTAGGAGGGAAGACACGGAGTTGCTGTTCTGCTCAAAGCAAATGTATTAAGATATGAGCAGATCAAGCAAATATCAGCCCAAATGAGAGAAATAGCCATGCCATACAATCCTAGACTTGTCAAACTTTTCTCAGTGATGTTTAGATGAAAATCCAGACATTGCCATGATATTAATCTGCCAGTGTATAAATGACATTTATCACTTCTGCAATCTCTTTTGATCTGGTATCTTAAGACTCTTCATATGTTAAAGTTCTCAACACATTGCCTTGTCATCTTGATACATAGGGGATATCTTTCACTTCTGCAGGCACAGAAGAACCAAGTCTGGATATGTCACGACGGCACAACACTTGGGCAGAGCTCTGTTGAAGTAAATGTCACTATGCCTGGAGTAAGAGGCTATAGAGAGGCATAAAGGTATAAACATCAGATCTATAGAGATCAAGAACAAGAATTTGCCTGAGGAGCAAACGTTTTTCTTTAGGGGAAGAAGGGATCCTCAATTCTGAGGTACACAAAAAGGGGCAATTTAAAGAATCTTGGTTTTGGAGGCTGTGGTCAGCACAAGAACAGCTAATTAAAAAGTGTCACATGAACAATTAAGTCCCCAAAAGTACTTTTGAATGCTTGGACTAAGTGCCAGAGCACTAAGGAGCCTTGCAAGTTTTCTTGTAGGTGGCAGCACTTCAGCAGTTCCTTTGACCTCTCCAGGACTATCCAGCTTTCAAAGGTGAACCAGAGAACATTTTTGGTGCTCCACTTGCCATTGTTGAGGCACCTGAGCTGTGGGAAATAGATGCCTGTCTCCTGAAAACCTGAGTATCGGGGGAGGTTTGGAACTTGTCATGCTAGTCACTTCTGAACATTTCAGCCTGCATTGTCCCACCCCTTTACTGGAATTTTTCCTGTTGTAATGTTTTCTTTCTCCTTAACAGTGATTATTAACAGATTTTTCTAAAATGCCCAAAGCAGCGTACTTAGGTCAGAGAACAGAAGCTAGCACGGTTTTGTCTGCCAGCTTCCTCCCTTACTTACCATATAACATTTCCCTTATGTATCCCTGGGTTATGCACAGGTCTGGTTCCAATGTTGCTTTGTGGGGCAATGAGTAGGTTCTTGCCTAGAAATAGATTTGCAGTACAAAGGTTTGACACAGAGAGAGAGAGATATTCCCTTATTTCATTTCTTTTTTAAATCAAAGGACTTTATATATAAAGAATTCATGGGCATTTACTAATATCTATGTCAAAAGAAGGGTTTGTGGCATTATATGAAGTGTTTCTCTAGTGATATTTTTAATGTTCAATAATGGGATTATAAAAATAATAAAAAAAATTATATTGCCTATCTGTATTGAAGACACTTAGAGAAATAGTACTGCCAGTAGACTGAGGTGTTAGGTGGGTTGGTGGGTATTTTTCTTTAAATTATATGAATGAAATGAAGAAAAATTAAAGTATTTTCCTTTGTTATTCAATTTTTTTTCCTGCATGCCACAGTTAGCTCAGCTAACCTTGTGGCTAAATGAACATTGGATGGTTAGGAGCTTGAATGCATTCAAGGAAGTGTTGGGACACTGAACCAGACTACATTGCCTGAACATGAAAAATTAGGGTGGAAACCTTGCAAGAGGCTTTTCACATTGAGAGATGCTGCTGCCAGCCCTTTGTAGTCATTTAACACAGCTTTTTTTTCACAACCTGGTAAGTTTTTGTTTCTTTTTGTTTTGGGGTGGTGGGGTGTTGCCATTCCAGGAAATCACGATTATAGTGTAGGCAGGTAGGGACAAACCTCAGCTTACGTAAGACTTCTGAGTCTTCAGGAAGATACTTGAATTGAATCTAGGTTACAGGATTTGCAGAGGGAATTTTCCTTTTATCTAAACCTGATTCTCTACCAAACTACCAATTTTGTGACAATAAATGAAGCTTTCTTTCTAGAGGAAGAACTAGCCGTTCTTGATTCTGTATTTCAGAAGTTACTTCTCTAACACTGGAACTGACCCTTAGATTTTCTGTGTTTAGCCAGGAAAAATTCACTTAATCTTCAGTGACTAATGAGCTGGGACTTTTATTCTAAATGTAGATCTCAGACTAGTAGGAAAAGTATGGGAATGCAAAAGCACATCTGGTAATTGGAAAGATGAAAAAGGTAATAATAAAGTGCTCATTTTGAGGCGACAATGATGAAGATAATGGATGATAGCCAAGCAGGCCATATGCACTTGGCTAACAGAATTAATCACGGACTATGCAACGCAAAACAAGAAAGACAAGTACAATAAAACGTTTAAAGACAAGAATGGATTTTAATTTTAGGAGCAGTATAAAACAATATGATAATAATGATAGCCAAGTTAGCCCTGTGATTGTACAATCCAAACAGGACACAAATTAAAGCTATAAATAATATTTAATCTGCAATACCAGTATATGCTAAAAAGTAATAATGACTAAAAATTATTAGAATTAAGCAGATGAGGAGTGCTGTGTCTAGTATATTTAGCAAGGCTAAGTCAATCCTGACATTGTCAGATATAAAGTCATGGTTGGAAATGGAAAAGGAATCTTGGAAGTTACTAATACTCTTTCACAAAGACATCTGAAAATGTGAGCTAGTACTAAGATTTCAATTAATAAAGGAAGACTTATTATTAGAGCCTTCTGATTAGCAGTCTGAAATTCTCATAAAGCAATTTTGTAAATATCCCCGCTTGAAGCCATTTTGCAGCATCATCTGTCACTAACCCTCCAGCTACGGCACCTAAGGGATCATGTTTCCTGTCGCTTGTTGTTACGTTTTTCTGTTACATTTCTACATACTTGTGCTTTAAATCATCCAAACTGCATGCAATAAGCCCTCACTCAAGTACAGACACTGTCTTTTCAGGAATTTCAGTGGAATCTTCAAGATTTCTGCTGGGCCAGAAGAGATTCTAATGAGAGGTGGCTGAGCGCCCTCTCCACACCATCCCCCCCCCACCCCCTGCCTTGAATCACAGTATGTTTTGGCCTCCTCTAAGCAGAAACAGTAAAAAGTACAACAGAATAACAAGTACTCTCCCTTGGTAACACTGAAATGAGAGACTGCTGTATGACTTTTTTGAATTGCATGGCAAGGTTTCTTACATCTGTAATACAAGGTGCAAAAAGACCTTGTTATCACAAACGAGTGACTATTAATTTGAACAATATCAGGTATGACTGTGGCTGTTCTAAGCAGTCAGATGCGTTTAAGAAGGAGAATGAGTGCCTAAATGCAGGAACAAAGAAAGCATGAGGAATCTGAAAGTTGAGAGTAATTACTGATCTGAATAAAAATAATAACAAAAAAGTAATAACCACAAACAGTGAAAGGGGATGTTGACAGTCAAGTTATATCAACGTGTTTGCGTGACAGCGTAACACCATTTCAGATGTAAAAAGAAGGACAGACACAAATGCTTCTAGAAATACTGTTTCTCTCTCTACAGAAATAATACTGTAGTTAATACAATGGTGGAACTTGACAGTACAAAAGGTGTTTCTTGGGGATTTTTATTTGTTTCCAGTGCTTTGTCTAATCATATTGTGCATGCATATCTCTAAGACCTAAAATCTTAAACAACCCAAGTTTTGCAAACACAAAAGATCATGCTAAATACAAGTGAGTTCTTTCTTCTAACCTGAGGAATCTTAATTTGAAGACTTAACATTTGATGGTAGCACTTTTGGTTTTTTTAAGGTCAGGTTTGTGTTAGAGGTATGTGTGTGCCTGTTTATGCAAGTTTGTGCTTATTCAACTGGTCAAATTGCTTTTTGCATCCCTGAGTATCGCCTTTTCTTGCTGTGGACTCTGTGGATTATGGTGAGGGCATAGATGATCAGATGGAGACAGCTCATAGTTGAACCTGGGCAGGAAGCCAACCACATTGTCAGCAGATGTTTTGCGGTATGTGGGTCACTAAGAAAAATCTAAATTTTTTTTTTCCCCCTTTTCAACACCGTAAAGATCCTCAAGCTGACAACTAGAAGCACAGCTCTGCCACCCCAAAACTATTTGTTATTTAAATACAGTAAATTGTTAGTCTCCTCTGGGATTTCTGTAGCAAGCTGAACAACTGTTGTGTCAGAAAGGTGCACATGGCATGTGTGCTGCTCTGCCATGATAGCACACTGATGTGGATTGAAAACATTGGTGTTTCTTTGAAAGAGACTAAGAGTTGCAGAAACCCAAGTGGTAACATGTTCATATGGACCTGAAATCTTTGCTTATCTTCTCACCATCTCAGTCTCTTCTACTGGAAATCTGATTTGTAACCCGAGTGCTGTTCAACAGCTTGCAAATACGACACAAGCCCTTTGAGAAGGCCTCTTCTATCTTCCATGCCCACCCTCCTTCACGCACCCATTTCAGTTAGGAACATACACATGTTCATAGACATTTGTATGAATACACACACACATATACATATATGTATGCAGAATTTTTTCTGGGTACATTGCCTAGATTACAGGAAAGAGGAGGGGAGTTCTCTTTGCAACTGGTGTTCCAGGCCTTTGCAGAGGATATGCTTATATCCTGATGCTACTGTACTAAGAGCAAAGAGAAAAGTCTAAACTACACAGTCTTTGGCCAGATAATTATTATTTCCATCCTGTACACTGATATCTTCCCCTTTTTTGGACTGACGTCTGGGATAAAGTCAGCCTGAGGCTCAAGCCTCTAATACAGGGCCAAAAAATCATGGTGATGGTGACTTTGAATGAATTCCTGAAGCCCTTCCTCATGTCATCATCTATTGTGCAAAATTTGGCTAAAAGTAATAAACAATTGCAAATGCAAAGTATTATTAGATGCAGATGGAATCTGAACTAGGATTTATTGTATTCCTTGTTATAGTAGCTGTTGGCCAACCCATTCTCCATGCTCCCACTCCATTCCCCCACAGCTGCTGGATGAACTGTGCAGTAAGGGAGATTTTCATGTTGTCTCAAGTTCTTTGTTCTGTGTAAATTGTTTTTCTTTCCTGAAGCTGTTTCCTCAGTTCTTGGACAGGTAAATTGGCTCTCAACATGCTCAGCAGTTTTTGTGTGGGTTTCCCAACTCTTCATTAAGATAAAAAGAAATTTAATTTCAATCCTCATCTTTTTATTCTGTTATAAATGCATGCACAGGAAGGAGGTGGGGGAAAGACTCAGTGATTTGTACTGAAGTATTCTTGTAAAACAAGAAACCTGTCTTAAAGGCAATTGTGTTTCTTGGAGGCTTTTTCACTAGCTTATTCCATACGGGATCATCTCTCTTGAGGTTTCATTAACATAAAATGTTTAGACTGGCGCTGTGGCCATTAGCTGAGAAACAGGTGTAAGTGTCAACAAGTGCATGGTCCTGCCTATCCTGCGCTCTGAAAGAGAGGGAAATGGCAGCTGCTTTGATAGCACCACACCATTAGTTTGTGGGATCCAGGGAGCTGCCCCAGCAAGTGCGTGACTGAGCCTGGAGTGGCAGCAGTCATTAAGAGGGCAGTGACACCACTGCGTGTGTAACTGGTGAACACTTTGTATGAAACTTCCTTTGTCAATAGCGGGAGTGGAAAATTAAATTAGGAGGAAAAGAAGTTTCCATTGGTAAGAACTTTAGCAGCCGTCCTGCTCACTGAGCGGCATGAAGACAGGTGACTATGTCAGATGCAGCCCCTTTTATAATAACCCCCTTTTTTCCAGACAATTGGTGAATTATCAGCCTGCTAAGCCAAACGTAACACACTTAAACTTAGGCAATGCTTCGGTCTTTGGATCCCCTCCAGCTTTGTGTCATGATGGAGAAGCTGCTGTTGAAGAGTCCTCAGCACTCCATGCCGATGTGCCCATCACCCCTCTCTGCAGGGAGAGTTCGGGAAGGAGACACAAGGTATATGGGGGGAAATGCACTTCTCATGGCCATGATAATTTGAAGGGTGAGAGAAGGGTGAAGATCTTTGAAACACCTTTTTTGTACTCTCCATTCACTCCCCTCTTCTCACTCTGAAGTATTGTTTCTTCCCAGGTAAACTGCTTCTCCTGCTGATTAAAAAAAATAAAGCCCAGTGGTCAGGAGGGGTGTCCTTTCTGTCAGTTACGAGGCAGTTGTCACCCCATCTTTCCTCTTTCTGAGTGTAATGCAGACTGTGAGAGTGAAATTTCAAACATTACGGTACTGTAACCTATCCATGTGTGCGGAGAAATTGGAGGATTAAGAGTGAGAGTGACTAAGTGGTAGACCCTTGTATAAAAATGACAGATGCCCTGGTTTAAAAGGTGACAATTTGCCTATGCAGTGAAATGGTTCTGTCAAGGCATCAGGAAATTTGGGGACTTGAATGCAGAGCAGTAAGCATTTGAAAATGCAGTCTGCCTTGAGCTTCTGAAGTAGCCTCCGAGCTTCAGAACTGATGTTTTGTAATTTTGCCTTATCATCTGCTTGGGTTTATCATGGTGGTAATAGGGGTAATGACAGAGAGTCAGTCGTTTCCACTTAGATGCCAGTTTTTAAGTAATAATAAGCTCACAGCGGGTTTGATTTGGTCTGTGCTGAGAGTACCTGGGGTTATTTTCCCTTTGCTTTCTCATGGTAAATTATCTCAGCCCACCAGGGCCAAGCTGATTTTCTAGCTGTAAAAACAGAGAAGACGAACACGCAGCACCGCACCGCGCTGCACACTTAGCTGCTTCCTCCTTTGTTGTTTTCTTTATGTAATTTAGGAAAAGAAAATTATCTGAGCCACCCATTATGGTTCAAATCCAGGTCATAAAAAAAAGTAAACTAATAGTGGACTGTCTCCCTTAACCCACTCACCCCATGCATCTCTCCTCTGTATTGCAGTCCCTAATGGGAACGTTTAAAACCAGTGCTTATGATAATGCCCTTGTTCCCATGGACACCAGAGCGCTGCAGAACCAAGATTAATGGAGGACCATTGAGACTGGTCCTAAAAGATTGTCCCTCTTGTGTATTATGGTCTGTCATCCTGCATCCATTAGCAGAGGAGCGGAGGGTCCTCATCGTGTTGGTATCACTGGGACCAAATCGAGCTACTGCAAGATGGCATTTCCATAGCACATCAACAGATCATTTCACCACTGCTTAAGGCATCGTAAATTGGACTTATAGCTCAGCTGCTGGCATAAATAAGTCCCTTTGATAGTTAGTGGAAGACGTTATGACACTCCAGGGTACAGGAGGGGACATTGGCACTGTCATTTTTTTTCTCCAGCCCTGGCACCCTGGTGCCTCTGATCTTTCTGAAGATTCAGGGCACGCGCTCTTCATTACGGTTTGGGCACCAGGGACTTGTTTTTTTTGCAAGATTAATGAGCGCCACGGAAATTCTCCAGCGCATCTCGATAATTAAGTCTTTGTTTATCAAAAAACAAGTTATATTAGGAGCAGAAAATTCGCAGTAATTATTCATAATTCTAACAATTCAAGTATAGCTACCTCATTTGCCTGGGTAATTCTGCTTTTTAATTTCTTGCATACATTTGCATATTAATTTTGCCCGTCGGCTGCAGCAGGCTTTGACAGTTTGTTACTATGTGATGGTTTTCACAGGGGTGCGACTCAGTTGGGTGGCATTTCGACTGGGTGCAATGATAAATTATGAATTTTCTAATTTGCTGCATAATGAAGTAACCCCTTCCAACCCAATTAAAAAAAAAAAAAAGCAAAAATGGTGTCTTTTAAATACTATTTCCCAGGTATTTAATCTCTCCATTTTTGTTGTTGTTTTGCAAGCATTTTCTTTCACTTAAAAAGCAGATGCCTGCATTTGCAGCCTTTCAGAATGACTGTGCCTTTCCATATATCAAACATGATTCATGATTCATGTATCCCCAGACTATATTCATGCTGTAAATTGGCCACTCCTCAACCCTCAGGGCAATCATGGATGATAGCAAAGAAGTCCTCGTTCTTCTCTGATGTCCAATTTGGGCTGTAGTGATCTGTGTGTACGAGTCTGTCTGTCTGTGTGTCGGGGAGCAGGGATTTCAAATGAGGGAAATAAATGATGTGTGTTTGTTTTACATACTTACTCAAGAGGCTGTGCTGTTGTAAATTAACTGGTAAACTACTGTGTGGGTTTCCTTCTAATTTCTTAAAATGGTTGTAGAAATAACTGTATATGTATTTATTACTTCAGCATTGTAAAAAAGGATCTGTGGAGACTTAATTTGTGGGTGAGAGATAAGGGATTTCACTTCAGTGTTGGTAAGTGTGTTCAGTACATTTGGTAATTTTATGTTCATAATGCAGCACTTAGAAAGCACAAGTATTGCTGGGTAAAATTTGTGGTGTTTCATTACACAACTGCAGACTGGCAAAACAGTTTAGAACTACTGTAGGCCTGATGCCATCCTGACTTTAAAGAATCTGAAATAACCCAGCCAATCTGTTTAACATGATGCAAATACTGTAATTATACAATTATGCTGCATTTTTAATATAGAACAATTCCTATACATTTTGTTGTCTCTTATTAAAATTCTACATTATTAAGAAACCCAGCCATGATTTTATCGGAGGCTACACCACAACCACATGGCAGTAGATCATGGAGGATTTTGACATTAATACCCCCCAATCAAGCAGCAGAGAGCACACAGCACTAATGCAAACAAACCGCAAAGTGCAGATTACATAACATTAATTCTGCACATCCCCATAAGGCGGGCGAGGAGCCCTCCGCGCTACCCTCACCCAGCCTGGCAGTGCTGCGCACAAAGCCCCGACACCACCTTACACGAATACAGCAGAAACTGCAAAGTGCCGAACGCTGCCATTGAGCACTGTCAACATTATTATAATACACAGCATACAATGTAAGCCTGGCACAACTGGGCAATGTGGAGCACAGGGATATTAGAGCATAATCACACAGCTAAATTCATGCCTACAGTACGGAGCAAGCAGCAATAATACTGAGCACAATACAGCATTGTCATAACATATTAAAGCCGTTCAGAAGAGACACAAAGTGTGGTGGCGTGTTGCGTGTTTGTACATAAAAGTCGAATCAGGCTGTACTCAGCCGCACAGACGGAGCGGTGCTGGTGCTGCTCACCACAGCTGTACGCCCACCCCAGCGCAGACATGAGCACCTACAGCCAAACAACCACGGTGAAGCACAGGCAGCAGCACCGACACACAGCTCGCACTGCTCTGGTGCAAAACACGGGCCCATGGCACAAGTCGTTATAAAACCTGAATAAACGCCTGACATAGGCAATCATTACTGTACTGTTTGTCACTCAGCCGAGTGATACTACAGTCGTGTGTTTTGCACAGTCGCAAAACACTTTGCCTCATACTGTTATAAAAGAAATAAAACTTATCTCAAATGTACCATAGCAGCCTAAAAGAGAACATCTTGTTACTGCTTTCTATTAATAAAGAGAAACCCCCCCTACATTATATTTTACCAGGAAAATGCAGCTTTGTCAAAATCCATAGAATGTCTTGTTTTAATGACGTTTTGACAGAAGTGGGAAGGAAGGTTCTCTCTGATTTCTTAAATGTTAATTAATCCATTTACAGTTTTTTCATTTTTGCATGCCTTCTTGGCTTTGAATTTGTGTCTACTTAAGAGTATATTTAATACATTGAAATTGTCCAAGTCAATGTTGTTTTAACAATGATGGTTAACCTCAAGTTTCCCCCCGATTTATCTTTGTGGTGAATGCAGTTTGTTTCTGAATAGGTACAGTATTTTTATGAATTTTTTTTTTAGTATGTACGAGAAGAATTCCTGTCTCCATCTTTTTGTGAAAGTGAGTGCAAAACCCTGCAAGTGCCTAGCAGATTAGTGCAGCAAGGACAGGATTCCTAATCTTTAGCTGCTGTGATGTTACCGAGATGATACCATGCATCCGCAATAAGACGACACCCCCCCACACACACACTTTGGTTGGGAAGTGTCAGTCTGAAGGGTGTCTGTAGCTTGGGCTGCCCCATGGAAAAGGACGGTGGTGCCCCATGGTGTAAGGCTTATACAGTACAGCTCTGGAGAGAGCTGAAGTGAACCTGTGTGTTGCTGTAATGCAGTGTCACTGTGCACTGTCAGTGTTGTTTTCTCGTGTCTGCTCAGCAAAACATTAGCGCTGTGCAAAGTGAAGCAACTGATCATTAAGTGTACACTAATAACATGAGCCTTTGACTGAAAACATCACTAGACCCTAAGTGTGTGTACTAAGTGCACACTTAGTACATGGCAATTAATATTTACCTAATCTGATTTATATTAGAGTTTCTATAATGCCCACTGCTGTACCATTTACGCTGTGATCAAATGCAGCAGACAGGCACAGCCAGGCATCTTCCTAGACTTCAGTCTCCTCCCTTCCCTCGTTCTCCTTCACTTTGTTATTTATTATTATTCAAATTTATACATCACTAAACAAAAGAGCACTCATCCCAAGCCACTGATAAACTCTTAAAAATACATCTCATAAAATGAGCAGACTCCATAATTATCCAGGGATAAAAATGCAACAGCAACCATGTGACTATGCTGAATTTAATCAAAATCACTAACAAATCACCACCAGAGTTCCTTCCAACCATATCTTTGCTCATATTTTGCCAATGAGCTGTACAGAAAAAACTGGTTCTGCACTGACACCTGAAGGCTGTTTAGAACCAAAAATCAAGTGTATCTGAAGGTGCAGATCCCATGTGGGAAATGCCCTTTCCGTTTTAATACCTGTGCTGAGTTCTTAGAGAAACAGCAGCAATAGCACATGCTTATTGAACTAGTGCATGTATCAGTTTGGGTGTAGCATGGCAGTATGGCAATGCTACTGGGTAAGCACTGAGAAATCACTTTTTAAATTTTAAAATTAAATTTTAAAAGTTTTAAGTCTTGAGTGAAGATGTAGCCTTAGAAGCAACGGCCATTTATGGTAAGAGAGCAATTTAAAGCCAGTCTTGTTCACCTTCTTCAGCAG
>NW_010410149.1:0-2794 GCF_000710305.1 Buceros rhinoceros silvestris | reverse complement strand
AGCAGGAGAGTAGAAACATTCTGATGGGTGCTCTGTATCTGTCCTGTTTCACAGGGTGGAAGTAATGAATTCCCACTGTTAATTGCTGTGCTTTGTTGATACAACAACTGCAGTAGAGGTTAACCCAGGACTTTCTGCTGAAGGAGACTTGGAAAGGCCCGATACATTCTGGTCTGAGAAGAGGGCACTCACACACATATGGACTGACTGCCAGCACTAGTAGGAGAGGTAATGATTTGTTTTGTCTTGAGTACCTTCAGAAGAGAGTGGTGGAATAGTGAGGAGAGGTCTCTGTGTGATTGTGGAGAAGGAGAAATGGCAGGACTAAACAGTATGAAGAGGCTTTTGAGATATGAAGCTTGATGGAATGGTTCTGGAGAACTTTGTAGGATAGGGAATGCCAGACCTGGGATAGTCTATACCTTTGGGAGTAACCTTGTAGGGGATTAACCTCAGAGACAGACCATAGTTACTTTCTGCAAAGTGAGCTGGAGGTCTAAAACAAAACTCGAAGGTGAGATAATCATCAGGCAGTGTGGGCTATCAGGAATTTTCTTTAGCTGTGTAGACATACCCCAATTGCCTTAAGCCATTGCTGATTTCGTGCATTACTTTTTCTCTTCTTGTGGAGAAGGTTTAGTGGGTTTGACACTCACTTAAACTTGTTCCTTACTATTTCCTGACCTAAAATCTGTTTTCAAAATTGGCTTCAAGGTGAGCCTAGTTTAGGGATTTAACTCTGTAGGCCACTCTTTCGTGGACCATTTCCGTTCCCAGAACCTTAAGCCTGTGTTTGACTATTACAAATGCTTCACTGCGTGGCTCACCGTAGGTGTTCCAAACAAGACAGCCTTTTTGTAGTTAAATATATATTATATTCTCTTTATACAGTCCCTTTATTTGAGCAGTGACATTCTTCCTTCTAGCATTTCTTCCTTCAAGACTTTGTACTGAACTTCAGAAGTGCACTATTTTTGAGGGGGTCATACTAGAGTGAAGACAAACCCCAAGGCACCAGAGCTTCTGGCTTATGGGCAATGAGAAACGGCCTCTGTGTATGCTTTTATGCAACCCAATGGCTACTCATCTACTAGGTTTTCTTTGCCTCGAAAACCAAACCGAACCAAAATAAAATCTTTATTCATATATAAATATATTTAGGATGATTTCCTGCTTAAAACTGATTCTGACTCCAGAATTGTTAATAAAAAACATCAGCAAAATGCGTAACCCATCCGTTCAGCTTTCATTATATTGTTCCTGTATTCACCTGCAGAGGTGTGCATATAAAAATTTCTCCTCCCCTACAACCAGCTGAAGAAACTTGTCCTATAATATAAAAAGTAGAAGATCATGTATTTAGTACCACAGGATATGGAAAAAACCTACTGAAAACTTGATGTATATACGCACCTCTGTAACTATACTACTGTAACAACACTACTTCTTTAAAGTAATTTAAAAACTATTTTACAATTACTAATTAATTACTTAATTTACATTCTAAAACCTCCTTTTCAAATGGAAGTGTGGATGAGGGGAAAACCAAGAATTTTTATTGCTGTAGAAAAGTCTCAAATTTATTATACCCTTCCTAAAGTCAGAATACCCACAAATCACGGACATTTCAGACAGTCTTTGCCCAAAGAAATAAAACTTTTTATATTATTCCTCAGGTATTGCCATCTCTTCAAAGCTTTGACCTGGAGGAACTGCATGTTACTTTCTCTTGTGTGTGCAACTATTGCTCATGGGTTTTAGTCGCTATTCTAGCTATAGTACACGCACAACTCCCCTGCACGGTGAGTACACAAATCATTTTCCTCCTTCTGTAGCAGTAGGTAAGCTTGGGCAAGGGTCAGTGAAGTTTTGTGTCCAAATATATGTGGCAGGCTGTGAAGGTACTTCAGGTTGATTCCAGAAGTCCTTATTCCCTTTTCGGCACTGACCATGAGACACTCTATGCCCACAGATGGATAAGCAGACTCTCCCAAGAGAAGATTCTCTAGGGCTTCAGCAATTAGATGAGAAATAGTCTTAACTGTGAACATTCTTTTTTTAAAAAAGTACCTTTTTAGCTATGTGGTATAGCGTATGTAAAGGACAAACAAAAATATCTCTGAAATATCACTACCAAGTCTGTGAAGTGATAACTGAAAGAGAACTGGAGGCGGAGGCTCAGCCCAGCCATACAAGGCTTGGACACAGCACCTGCCATGGGGTTTCCCTTTGCTGTCCTCTGCTGTCTGCATCACTGCTGGCCAACCATTGGGTCTGGAGCAGTATTCACTTTGCAAACAACAGATTATAACTTGTGTAAGGTAGTCTATCCTTTTTTATGTGGACTTGGATAAGTTTCCCAGGCTTAACTGTGGAAATGCTGACTACTAATTTTTGCTGCTGCATGTTTGTGTTGCTAGGTGTACCATTCATCTCTATTAAATATTAGTATTCCCTAAAAACCATGTCTTAAGATTGTTCAAATTAAAATTATTTCAACCACTTACTTACAAATTTTTGTAAGGTGATTGGCCAGTCAGACTAGGATGATAACTTTCCTCATTTTGTCCAAATAATTTTTTTTTTATTTCTAAATTAAGCATACGTATTTCAAAAAATCCAAAAAAGGAAAAATCTGGATTTGAATTGCCAAAACAAAACATTTAATTGAAAAAATATTTGCCATAGGAGTGTTTTAACGGAATAAAACCTTCCACCACATTTATTAACAAACCAATATTTTTAAATCATCTTCAGTGTGGCAACAATAAATATATGCTAATCATTATTAAAT
>NW_010410148.1:690-2238 GCF_000710305.1 Buceros rhinoceros silvestris | reverse complement strand
GTAGCCTTTATTGCTGCTTTTCCTTAACTGCCATTTGGCTGCGCGCCCCGGCCCCAGTTCTGATCCTAGATCAACTTGTTAATACTTTGTTTTCTGTATATAGTATCTTCCTATTGGTCTCAAATCTGGTTTAGTTTTCTAACTCAACAGAGGCCTCACAAACTTTTTTTTTCCTTCTTACCTCTTTTTAAGCCTTTTTCCTTGGGAAAGGGAGAGGGCTAATTAGAGAGAGTCTGTCCAGTGATTGGCCAGCCGGTGAGACAGCTGGTGAGTGAGCCAATTACAGAAGGCTCCCTGCTGGACCTGTTGTTTTCGAACAGAGAAGGACTTGTGGGTGATGTAAAGGTTGGAGGCCATCTTGGCCACAGTGATCATGAGATGGCAGAGTTTTCAATTCTTGGGGAAGTAGTGAGGGAGGTCAGTAGAACCGACACCTTGGACTTCCGGTAGGCAGACTTTGGCCTGTTTAGGAGACTTTTCGCAGAGTCCCTTAGTAGGCAGCTCTGAAGGATAAATGAGTCCCGGAAGGCTGGATATTCCTTAAGAGTGAAATCTTGAAGCCACAAGAACGAGACATCCCAGTGTGCCATAAGATGAACCAGAGGGGTAGAAGACCGGCCTGGCTGAACAGAGAGCTTTGGCTAGAACTTAGGAAGAAAAGGTAAGTCTACGGCCTATGGAAGAAGGGGCAGGGCACTCAGGAAGACTACAGGGATTTTGCAAGGCCATGCAGGGAGAAGATTAGAAAGGCTAAAGCCCAGCTAGAATGTAGTCTGACCCCCACCATAAAAGAAAAAAAAATGTTTTTATAAATACTTTAACAGCAAAAAGAGGGCTAAGGAGAATTTCCATCCTTTGCCGGGTGCAGGTGAAACAGTGATCCAGGATGAGGAAAAGGCTGAGGTACTGAATGCCGCCTTTGCCTCAGTCTTTAGTAGTAAGACCACTGGTTATCTGAGTGCCCAGCTCCTTGAAGTGGAAGACATAGACGGGGAGCAGAATGAAAGCTCCATAAGACAAGAAGGAGTGGTCAGCGAACTACTGCACTGCTTAGATGTGCACAAGTCTAAAGGGATGGATGGGATCCATCCAAGGATGCCAAGGGAACTGGCGGAAGTGCTCACCAAGCCACTTTCCATCACTTACCAGCAGTCCTGTCTAACCGGGTAGGTACCAGTTGATTGGAGGTTGGCCAACGTGACGCTCATCTACAAGAAGGAGGATCAAGAGAACTACAGGCCTGTCAGTCTGACCTCAGTGCTGGGGAAGGTTATGGAGCAGATCATCTTGAGTGTCATCAAACACCACACACAGAACAATCAGGCTATCAGGCCCAGTCAGCATGGGTTTATGAAAGGCAGGTCCTGTTTGACCACCTTGATCTCCTTCTATGACAAGGTGACCCACTTAGTGGACAACGGAAGAGCTGTGGATATTGTCTACTTGGACTTTAGTAAAGCCTTTGGCACTGTTTCCCGCAGCATCCTCCTGGAGAAACTGGTTGCTCGTGGCTTGGATGAGTGTACTCTCTGCTGGGGTAAAAATATG
>NW_010410148.1:0-202 GCF_000710305.1 Buceros rhinoceros silvestris | reverse complement strand
GAGGTGGAGCCCCATCCAGGTGGCAGCCAGTCACACGTGGTGTTCCTCAGAGTTCAGTTTTGGGGTCTGTCCTCTATAACATCTTTATCAATGATCTAGATGAGGGGATCAAGTGCACCCACAGTCAGTTTGCAGATGACACCAGATCAGATGGATGTGTCGATCTGCCTCAAGGTCAGGAGGCTCCACAGAGGAATCCCGA
>NW_010410147.1:14284-16206 GCF_000710305.1 Buceros rhinoceros silvestris | reverse complement strand
AGGTATTACTGTTACCGGATCTTGGTTTTTTTACCTCAGCCAAACTGGTGACAACTACCAAACTGCAGATTGTGAAATGTAAATCAGTGGGGAAATAAGTTTTCTTCTCTAAGAAAAAAATCTAAAGTTTGGGTCCTAATGACATCTAAAAGTCTCTGAGTTAAGACTGAAGATCTTGTGTCTTTCTATTAGCTTGATTTTTCTTTCTTATTTGCTCCTAATTCCTTTAATGTGTCTTGGCAATTTGATGAGATCCTGCAAGGTATACCCTAATTCGGTAAACTCTTTTTGATGGGATCCCCCACAAAACCAGAATGAAATCTTTTACACTTTATCACTCTGAGCTCTGCTTTGTTCAAACAGTTAAGGACAAGTCCACACAAACATTTTTGTGCCCGTCAATTGTTATAAATGGATATTGCATTTGGAGACACAAATGCCTACACGCTTGTGTGCATCTCTGTCTAGGCTATAGCGGTTTCACTCTGTCTGCTGGAAAGAATCAGCACTAATAATGCATGTCATAAAAATGCTGTTCTTTTTTTTCCTCCCTGAGACTCCATTACACAAACCTCCCGTACAGTTGCCGTTTTCTTCCATATAGTGATACATAATTATTCACAAACTGAAACAATCTTTGTAATAAAATTTTTATAATTGGAGACTTGCTTTTCTAATGTCCTATCCATGGCTGATTATCTTTAGCCTCCTGCCTGCATTATATCTGGCCTAAGTAATAGAAAGCATCACTTGCCAAATAAGAACGTTCACTGTTTCAGCGGTGAATGGGTTTTGAGGGGATTTCTGTCCTTTTGTCCTTTTCATATAATTATTTGAGTTTCTTCTCAAGTAATGATCTCCTCAGTTTTCTGCAAGACATAAATAGAATTTAGAAAATATTTAGGTAGCTGATGTTAATGAATTGATAAAATTTCCTAATTTCAGTTGCAGTGGTGCCTGTGCTATTTGTGTGAAGAGATATTGTATATGTGGAACAAAGAAACTACTGAAGATTTTTTAAAAAATTAACAATAAATTCAAAATGAGACAAAGAAATACCGTTTTCCTATTTACACTGATGTTAACACTTTCAGTCTGAATGATGCAGTTACAGCTTATTCCTAACAATAACATACTTACAACTAACACATGAAGTCTTTCTATTATCTATCCAATTCTCTGCTGATCAGCACTCTTCCAGTATGTCACTCGGTCCTGAGATATAAACCAGCAGCCTTTCTCAAGGGAAAAGATGTTGGGGTAAGTGCTCAGTGCCATGATCATGATTTTTATGATCTGTTGTTGGAGTTCCTTTCTCTTTCATTGTGGTTTCAGTTTTGTCTTTTCAAACCATCTGTTTGACCAGTCTCTTCTTCTTGAACCTCAAGTTTAGTTAGGTAATGATCACTTGGTATTGTAAAACTTTTATTATATATGGTGTAATTTTTATATAATAAAATAGGATTATTTCACAAAGCTGAATTTAGGTATAAGAGTCATCAACTGTTGAACAGTTTGCTCCATTAGCTAAAACAAGCTGTAATAAGCTCAAGAACAGTAAAGGCAAATCCAGAAAAGATCTGACAAGGCCTCAAACCTTGCATCGCTGAGTTAATGAAAAAACTATGGTCTGTGACCAGCAATGGTTATACCATACTTACTGGGCTAAGATGTATGTGTATAAGATCAGAAATTAATCTCTTAATCAAAACTTCCACGTGTGTCTATTTTTCTCTGTACAAAGATAATTCTTTGTACTAGTGTCCTGGGTTAGCCAAAACTTCCCTTGTTTTGGAAGCTTTGTTGTAAAGCGACCAATCGTATTCCCCTACCATGTACATATAAATGCGACATCAGGACATATTTGTTAAAAGTTCTGGTGGGATTTTTTTTCCGTTTTCCGAGTGCTGGCCCTTTAAGAA
>NW_010410147.1:13949-14213 GCF_000710305.1 Buceros rhinoceros silvestris | reverse complement strand
GCCAGCCCCTCTCTTGGCCCTGCCTGCTTTCGGCTCGGCTCTGCTCTCCTGCCTGCCTCCTCGCTTGCTGCCTGCCCCCGCTCTGTTTTGCTGTCTCCACGCCGGGGGACAGCCGCTCTTGCTGCGAGGAGCCGCGCCGCTGCAGCAAAGCTGGGAAAACCCCCCTCACCAATCGTATTCCCCTACCATGTACATATAAATGCGACATCAGGACATATTTGTTAAAAGTTCTGGTGGGATTTTTTTTCCGTTTTCCGAGTGCTG
>NW_010410147.1:0-13690 GCF_000710305.1 Buceros rhinoceros silvestris | reverse complement strand
TTAGCCAAAACTTCCCATTTTGGAAGCTTTGTTGTAAAGTGACCAATCAGGTATTCCCTGCCATGTACATATAAATGCGACATCAATTGGTTGAAAGTTCTGGTGGGCTTCTTCCTGTTTCTGGGTGCTGGCCCTTTAAGAAGTGGCTGGCCACCAACCCCCGGGGCTCTTCCACACCGGATGGACCGAGGGGAACATCTCTCATGGACCTGCCTGCTTTCAGCTCGGCTCTGCTCTCCTGCCTGCCTCCTCGCTTGCTGCCTGCCCCCGCTCTGTTTTGCTGTCTCCACGCCGGGGGACAGCCGCTCTTGCTGCGAGGAGCCGCGCCGCTGCAGCAAAGCTGGGAAAACCCCCCTCACCACCGCTCGCTGGAGCCCTTTCTGCCCACCGAGCCGTGCGCGCCGTGCGGGACCGGACCCCACGCACCCAAGGAAGCATTTCCCTGCTTGCCACGCTTTTCGCCGCCGGGTTTGCCTTTGCTTCTGCCTCAATCCACGATAGACTGATAAAGCCGTGCTGGTTTCAGGTCTCCCCATGTGGTGCTGCAGTGCTTTGCCCTTGCCGCGGTTCCCTTTTCCTGCGCCACGTGGCCGTTGCCATCTTTACCCTGCCGCAGTGATAACCCTCGCCTTTCCATATCCTAAAAACCCGTAATATCTTACTGGTTTGCCTTTGTATCATATATATCAGTTTGTAGTGTTATTAAAGTTTGTTTCAGTTTTCCAAAAAGTATATTAGAGGTCTCACTAATTCTTTTCTCCCTTCCCCTATCTCTGGTGGGATAGGGAAGGTAATATTATTACCTAGGCCTTAGCTAACCTCGGCCAAACCAGTGACAACTGGTCAGATGGAAAACATCTTCAGCTGCAATATTTAAAGTTATACTTCATACTGTGGATCAAGCAGGGGCAGGGTAACTTTTAGCCTTCATTTGCAATTCATGTTAGATCAAGTTTTCCACAATCACACCCCCATTTGAACATGAAATGAATCAGCCAAACTTTTGAAGCACATCTCTGCTGGGGTATCCTAGTATCTTCAAGAGTTTTGATGCTCACTGTCCTTAAACGACTCCAGATCTGTACACCGAATTGTGGTTACTGACATCATCCTGAGGATGAAGGTCTCATATCAACATGTGACATGTATTCAGGATATATACAAATTCAGGATTTTACTATAACTCAAAGATTACTGCCACTGGGTTTCATTGAGAAAATGTGAGAAAAGGAAGACATTTATATGAGTCCAGTAAATTTGGTCCACTTTATTGAATCCCCTCTGTTGGCAATAGCAGATTTCTTATTCCCAATTACTGCTGGATGAGCATGCTTCATAGTGATAATTCCTGACAAGATAAATTCAGGAAACTGGAAAAAACTAAACATTTTTTAATTCTTCACCTTTATGATTCAAAAAGAGCACACCATTCATTTTCTTTGTAACTGTAAGAGAGATTGGTGCTCAGCTGGAAACTTCCATGGTGATTCTTCATCTCTGCACAACCGTCTTCAGCTGGCTTATAAACATTGAGAAATGGAAAGTATTACTGATCAGTTTAAACAGTATTGGCACAAGCATGGTGCTAGGATAATAGATATATCCTCTTTCCATTTCCTTTGACAGCAACTTGGGAAAACTTAACTATTCCTTCACTTGCCAAAAGATATGGGAAGACATCATTAAGTGCTGAATTTAAGCTCCTCTAGGTATAGAAGGTGTCATCAGCTCAGCAATATTTGTGCTGATTCAGCTAAACAAGCAGAGCTAAAGCATTAATTTACTTTTAAAAGTGTACTTGGAAGCAATTCTGTTTCAGAAATAGGAGCAAAGTCAGCTGAAAGACTGCAGTCAAATTCTATTTTAAAAGGAAATTTTAAAAAAATCAATTTCTTGTAAATTGTTATATATGGAGGAAAAGCTGATACTGTAATCATCCTACCTTTTTTTCACAGTAAAACTAACTTAGTGTATTCTTTAGCACTTATGCCTTTCAGGTGAAAATATTTAGCTGTTAACCACGGTTTTTTTCATTTGAACCCTTGGTCTCAATTACCTATTTCAGAAGATTTGACTGAAATACTGTAAATTTCCTGCTTATATTGTATTCTTCCCCCCTAAAACAACTGAAAGAAAGAAAAGAAAAAAGCAAAGAAGTTTGAAAAAAAAAAACAAACCAACTGATTCCTGTAATGCCCTTTCCTAAAAAAAGTCCATTCAGTGAAAAAAATCACTAATTTATCTGTCAAGGCAATCTTTTACCAGGCTAGAGTGGCTCTCTTCTGTTCGATGCTTACTATCAATGGCTTTGTTTTCTTTCATTTCTTCCTCATTTTGCAGAATTTGTGAGTGGTTTGGAAAACTCTAACATAGAGAATTCTGCATAGGCACCATCCCAATGAATGGGGCTTGTTTCAGGTTCACTGAAATGGAAGATAAGCACAGATGTGTCAGGGAAGCTTTCAAGAATAAAAACGTCAACATTGATAGAACAGTATTTCCAAAGCATCATCAAAAGGTGAATTTGTCTGCCCTGTCCAGTCATGTCTGTGAAATTCCAAACTGCAGTTGTGTAGTGACTATTTAATGTGATTTCAGGTATGAATGCAAGATGTTTCAGCAAACGTGAAAGATAATTGAGTCTGAGACTCTTTAACCATTTCCCAACTCAAAAGTAAACCACTATTTCAATAGATGCAGAAAGCTACACTTTTGGGACACTGAAAGAAAGAGACAGTTTTAATGCCCTTGCTACTCACGAACTATGTGAATGTATATACATAATGAATACATATATAAACAAATATTATAGAAGTATGAATGCTTACCATAAAATGGTATTTTGGAATGAGGGAAGAGGAAATCCTCTTATTTTCCAAATCATCAAATTTGCACAATTCTATCAACAGTGGTTCTTTCTACTCTGTTGGTCACTTTGGAAGAAAGGGGGGGGCCCTGTCCAGCATCTGTTTGCTAACAAAGGGCCCAGTGATACACTGTTCTGAATCCTCTGTGGACAATTTAAGGTAGTACTACCTCACTTGTAGAAACTGAATTCTTAGTCTACTAAAACACTGGTATGCGTTGATCCATAAACCAATTTCCAGCTTCATGACATTTTATAGGGCATGCAAGGCATGATTTTCAGATCCTCAAGGAATACACTTATTTAAAAACAAAGAACAAGAATAAAACATGAAATCTCTGTTGTGCCTAGAAAACGTCAAGAACTCGTTGGAAACAGAAAACGCTTTGCGTGTTACTAGACCTGGAGCCCTTCCTGCAACCACCATTTGCATCTCAAAGCCAATGTAGAGAGGCAGTGGAAAAGAGTCTATGATATTTTTCATGGGGAGTCAAGTCCTACACTCTGAGAGTTTTCCTTTTCATGAAATGAGTGATATCTAAGGTCAGATATACTGAAATCCTACAATGTAGATCTCCATCTGTGCCTTCTTATATAGAAAGCCATCTGCTAATTTGATGTACAATCTGTACCCTGGAATCAGAAAGAGAACTTTATAAAAGTAGCAGTCTTCTAATGCCGGGATACTTTGCCAGACGTTTCAGTGTTCCATCATAAAAAAAGGATCAGTTCACTTTCCTCAGTGTATGGATTGCTCTATTCAGAAGGCAAAACACTTTCTGAAGAGAAAACAGAAGCTGTTAGGACTTGAACTTTTAGACATTATAGATAGACACTCTCCCCGCACACCCATCTATCATCCTTAAAATCAAACAGCAGGCCTATATGAGGAGAAAAATCTGAAGGAAAATCTGGGTGACATTATATACAACCTAATGAAAACTTCTCACTGGAAACTGGAAAAAAGTTCCAGAAAAAATAAACTCTTACAGGATAGATAGAAAATGGGATTTAAAAAAAAATTACATCAAAGGATTGTAGCAATGTTTTCAAAGGTTTTGCATACTGGAAACTCAAACCAGTCTTCGTTTTAATGCAGAAATTAAGTTATTTATCAAAGGCCACATAGCAGTTCAGGCTGGAGTCATGATAAGAGCTTGAGTGTTAATAACCATTCATTTCTCTCAGGCAAGCAATACTGAGCAGTGTCACAGATTTTATAGAACATGATGAATACAGAACATTTTTCATGTTGCTTTTTGTCATATATGCCTCCACACTGACCTTCCTTAAACATCTATAGTTTGTATTGTTTTTCCCAGTGGCAGCAGAGGCTAGGTCTGCTTTAAATATTCATGCAACTTTTATTTGCTTCAGCACTTCCTCTGCAAGCCATCTTTTTGGAAAGAAAATAAAGGTTCACTACTTAATATTATTCCAGCAGAGCAAACGTTTAAAAATTGATAGCAATGTTTCCTACTAGGCTGTTATTTTTACCTCCTTGGTAAATGAAACTCTGAAAGAGCCAATCTTAATTTCAGGGCTGTGGGAGTATTAAAGTGCCTGCTATCTGCAACCCATATGAAAACTGCAAGATTTATGAGTTGGTGAAAAGGTAGGTAGGAAGGAAAATAATGGAAAAATGCTTTTAAATAAAGTTTTCTTAAGAATGTTATCCCTTAATATAGAGATAAACTTTTTTCCCAAAAAACCCAAACAATCCGTATTTAGTTTTTAGGCCATTACTTAATTATTTTTTTTTTATACATGGTGTATTCATCTTTGTGGGGAAAAAAATGCTGATAAACCACAGATTTTGCTTTTCCCCCATGATACTGGATGAAGTGTCACAATGGCCACATTCTATAGAGAAAAAAGTGTCTGTAAATCTTAAAGGAAGTTTATAAACCATGTTCACCCTCCACTCCAGCGTTTGCTGAATTTGGGTGGTGGTGGCTGTCTAACTACCAAGTTTATCTTGTCGAACTGTGTAGATGACTGTTTCACAGCCAGGTGATTCAGACCTGCAGACAACAGGGGACATATACACGGATCTTATGATGCAGATGAATTTTATAAAGGTTTAACTTGCCTTTCATTGTTATTTAATAGATAAGTCACTGTTTCATTTTAATGGCTGAAAGTCAAACAATTTATGTCTAGCTTTATATAGAACTTGGTAACAGCAGTCATGATAAATCATGCAACTCCATGAGAACAAAACCTTATACATTTCAAATATCCCAAGTAGCATTAACTTGTTTATTTAGGCCCTGACACTGCAAAAAATACGTATGTGAGCTTCTCTAAAAAAAATTCTGGAATGTGGTCTTGCCTTTTGTCATTATTGTCATATGAATAATTTGACTATTTACATTTGTTATAAGAAATAGGGAAAAGAAAGCTTGTGACTGATTAGATGGAAAACACTCTTGTAATAAAGCAATTCTTGATCTTCAGAGATTCTGAAAAGGAGAATCTTTAGATAAGGGAAGAGTTGATAAACTAGATGGATACCCTGTCTAATGGAATATGAAGAAGCAAGACCTGCTAGCATCCTATCTGGTGATATTAGGACTTAAATAAGAGAGATGAGCATTTATAGACTGTCTTTTTAATTGCTTTGTTTCCACTGTAAGAATAAATAATAATATTTTGTTTTAAGGAGAACTGTCTCAGCATGAGAAATGAGACTAGTCCACACATTTCATTAAGAAAAAGGAAGACTTACTCTCAGTTTAGGAGTTGACCAAGGTAGGGATTATTTAAACAAACTGGCCGTATACTAGTCATAGAATCATTTAGGTTGGTAAAGACCTTTAAGATCATCTAGTCCAACTGTAAACCTGACAATGCCAAGTTCACCACTAAATATCCGTAAGTGTCACATATACGTCTCTTTTAAATGCCTCCAGGGGTGGTGACTCAAACTACTTCTGTGAGCAGCCTGTTCCAGTGCTTGATAACGCTTTTGGTGAAGAAATTTTTCATAATGTCCAGTATAAACATCGCCTGGAGCAACTTGTGGCCATTTCCTTTCATCCTATTGCTTGTTACGTGGGAAAAGAGATGAACACCCACCTCACTACCATCTCCCTTCCCCACCTCCATGGGAGGTATGGGAATGGGACCTGATGGGATGTATCCTCAAGTGCTGAGGAAGCTGGCAAATCTCATTACAAGGCCACTATTAGTTATCTTTGAAAGGTCATGGCAACTGGAGGAAGTTCATGAGGAATGAAGAAAGGAAAATGTCACCTGTATCTCAAAGAAGGGCAAGAAGTAAGATACAGGGGACTACACTGCTGGTTAGCCTCATGTCTATCCCTGGGAAAGCAACTAATCCTGGAAACCAATTGTAAACATATTGAGAACAAGGTGATCAAGATTATTCAGCATTGATTTATAAAAGGCAAATCATGCCTGTCCACCCTGATAGCCTTCTACAGTGAAATGACTAGCTCAATGGATGAAAGAAGGGAAGAGTGAATTTTTTGTCTTTAGTGAGGAATTTCACACTGTACTTAATAGTATCTTCATAGATCATCATCATCATCATGGCTTGGCTTCGCGGACGAAGATTTGGGAAGGGCTTTACCCACGTTTACTGCAAGCGCGCTGATGGCTGAAAAGGCCAATGCAGGATAGGCAAGACCGGTTGCAAAGAGCACAGCGGAAGGTCTCCTTGGGTGGTATAGTCGAGGCACGGTTCTTTCTGCGCTGTCTTTTCTCCTCAAGACTGATTCTACGCATGCTCTCAAAGGAGACAGCAGCGTTATGTATGGTGTGTCTCCAAATCAATTCCTGCACCTAAGCAAGAATAACTCCATGCTCTAGTAAAGGCTAAGATATCAACCATCTTGAAAGAAGCTTTGCAGAAAAGAACCTGGGGTGGAGGAAAGTTACCATCATCTCAAGGGAGGTGATTCTTCAGCACTGGTGAGGCCACACCTGAAGTGCTGGGTCTAGTTCTGGGCAGTGTAGAAGACACATGGACAAACTTCTTTCCTTTTAAAGTCATGTTCAAGACATTATGGTTTTTTATTGGGATATATGAAAGGTTTTCTTTTTTTTTTTTTTGGAGGTTATATAAAATTTTTTCAGTTTTCTGTACTGATGAAAACGTTCAAGGCAATTAAACAAACAAAAAAGTTGTGAAAAGAAGCTGTTTTCCTAACAATTCTTTGTTTTCTATTCTGTGGTCTGAGAAGACTTCAATAACCTCTTTCAATAGTACTTACTTACCCTAAAATGATGTAAAAATGAGCATATTTTTTCTCCAAAGTATATTCTAGCTTTAAGTCCAAACAGTAAATATCTATATAGGTATTTTCCTGAAAATGTCTTACATACTTTTGAATATAAAGAACTGCTACCCAAAGTACATTGTTTCAGCCCCTCAAGATCAAAATTCTGTTGACATCAGCAAAGTCTTGATTTGGTTGAAAGTCATCAAAGCTTGGCACATAATTTGATCCAGAAAAACAAAGCGGAGTGTACTAGACATCAGTGGATCAGAATTTTTTTGTTGTTGTTTTAGTTTGCTTTTTTTTCCCCTCCTCAGAGTTATGGGGTGTATCAGCAGGGATTCTCACTGTGTATGTGGCTGTGTGCAGCACATATTAATGACAATCAAAATCATTGCTGAGGTATTTATACTCTGCTAAGCTATTGGTTTAAACTTCACTGGAGAGAATAAAACAAAGATGTTTGTTTTCTTTGAAGTACTGTAATGCCAGGGTTACCATTGTATTCCTTCTTTGCTCAACACAGGAAATCTACATGACAGCAGAAAGTAAGGAAAGACAATGGTCCTGTTTTTTATGAGTCTGAAGGAAAGGAACCTGGAAGACGGTTTTGTCTTCACCTGTTCTATTCCTCTTCTCCCTCCCTTCCCGATGTAGCAAATGACAGAGTCTCTGATGGGAGGGCATAATGGGGGATCACTCACCTGTACTCTTTCTAAAAGGACATAGTAATTTGTGAATAGTGAAACACATAAATTGTAAATGACTGCAGAATAAATCCTAAGCCATCTATTCGGTTCATCTCTGAGCCTACAGGGGTGAGTGAGGTGAATTTCAATTACCTGGCTGCAAACGGTAGCAGCTGAGACTGTGATCTCTTGTACCTCCTCCTGGGAAACGTGATGCTGCTGTGCTTTGTTAAATATACACAGAGGCCGGTGAGTGGGCAGGCTGACAGCACACATTGCCTCTTGACATCTGGGGAGACACACAAATCTATCAGAGGAATATATTTCTCAAAATCCACACAAGTGCTTTGTAGCTGACCCTTCTTGTTCACCATAGTAAAAGCAATGTAAGAGTGTATGCAGTTGCTAAACTTAAGCAAAGCACTTACCCAGTCAGCTTCAACTTTTGGATTTTTTCTTAATTCATTAGCTTCATTAATTCATTAGATTATGGGCCAGTCTCTAAGTTCATGTAAACTTGACTGACACTTCAGTGAAACACCAGTTTATAACTACTAAAATCAGATTCCAGGGTGCATCTCAAATACGTCTATAGGTTAAAATTATTTAAAATTGAATTAACTGTCTAGTTACTGTTATAAGTAGTAAAAAAAATGGAGAACATATTAATAAAAACATGAATGATAGAGGAAAAGTGAGACAGAAGTAAAATTACTTTTGCAATTAAGCTGATATATTTTTAAAAAGACTAAGTTATCTAGAGGTGAATTTTCTACTTATACTGCAAAGACTCCTTGTATAATCAAGTCTTGAACTGCTGAAATATTATTTATTAAATTGAAGATGATTATTAGGTTTAAGTTCATGTTTAGGAGAAGGAAATTTGTGATCAGTTCAGTATAGCTACAAACAAGAAGATGAACGTATTTCCAGACATTTTCTATGCTCTCCAAAATAAAAAAAAAAAAAAAAAAAAAAAAAAAAAAAAACACAAAAATTTTTTTTTTCCAAAAATTTTTTATTCCCCCCAAAAAAAAAAAAAAAAAAAAAAAAAGAAAAAGAAAAACACACAACATTTTGTTATAGCAGGTCCCCAGTTACCTCCACCACAGGTTTATTTTTATGATACCAGGAGAAAAATGCACTTTAGAAAAATAGACTGAAGCTTGATTTAATGCAGATGAGCTCTCTAAGAATGAATGAAAAAGAAAAACCCAAGAAGTTATGAAATGTTTGTTACTGAAATACAAATTCTCTCTTGAATACATATTTGTCCTCATAAACTAAAAAGAACAAAACAATTAATAGTTTTGCATTCACTTATTTTTACTTAGAAAATTAGTATTTTTGATATATCAAGATTTCACGAGTTCTTTTCTTAAAAAAATTATTGTTTTTATAACCTTTTTTCCTGTTTTCGTACTAGTAGCAGTTTGAAATATTTAGGCAGAAATAGGAAAGTCTATTTATCAAGATTATTAAACTTATTAATGAATATTTAATAACCCTTTCTGAATATCTATTTTTATTGGTACTATTGGACAAATTTTCGGTTTAATTTTTGCTACTTTTCAAGCAAATCATCACCTTCATGGGTCTCAGGAACTTACTCTGACTGTAATATCATCTGTGGAAGAAATTGCAATCGGCAATTAATATTGCCTGTATGCAGTTAGTCCACACTCCGTTAAACACTGCTCTCTAGATGCAGATTCGCTTCTGGTGGACAAAGCTTTAACAACCTCCTGTGTAATCACCATGCATCAGATTGTGCATATCAAGAAAACAGTGAATGGCAATATCCAAACTACTGTGAAATAAATAAAAACTGAAAGTTGGAGGTGTTAATCGGGGATGTAGACATTCTTTCGAGATGTGTTGATGGATATATACTGTTTATCACCTCTCCATGGTTACAAGAATAAAGCTATTTTGCTACATGCTTTTTCCCTAATCTCCAAACAGCCTTGTGAGCAGCGTGAAACGTCTCTGACAGCAAGACTGCTACTGATGCAAGACACACCAGGGTCTGAAACACATTTTTTGGGTTCTCCCTGGAGGAAAGGCTCATCTGCAGGAAGTCGGACACCAGGTCTCTTCATTCCCTGACCATTAGCATTTCCCAGTGCAGTGAGCATATCTGTCAAATCTCAGACTGTGAGGATCAGACTCAGACAACTGTCTCTGCCTCAAACACCACTGCAGCCAGGTCTCTGACTCATACATTTTCAGTGCTAAGCTCTGGCTCTACTCTCTTTCACCATCACTCCATATGTCAGATATCTATGTAGTTAAGCAGATATGCAGCTGACCACGATTTCTGTTTGTTTGGTATGAGATCATGCAATAGAAAAAAACTGACTTGCAAGACTTCACACTTGGCTCCACTTTCAAGCTACAGCCTGATTTTGCCATATAATTTTCCCATTCTCTCCTCACATGGCCCTTCAGTCATAAGACAAAAGGGACTTAACACACTCACCAACTAGAAGTGGAAAAATGTCATGCAGAAGAGGCAATAGTCTGCACAATTCCCATTGCCCAACATCACTTTGATTTCAACCCAAACTTTTCTGGGTTTGCTTCGACTAAGTGAAAATTCCTTTAAAATATTTTCTTCTCATTTTATATTGGCAGCTAGCAGTCTATAAATATCCTATATTTGCCCAGCACCAGTGCCCTGTAATGTATACTGAAAAAGAATAATCTGGAAAAGGATCAGTGTTCTTGAGCCAGTTCTTGCTCAAAATCATGAAACCCACATATGTTCCTCTGGAAATTCAGTATTGGAAATAATGTCTTGCAAACTACTGTGACAGAAAACTGAGCAAAATGTCTATGTCTTTCTCCAGCTTCTCAATGCTAGAAGTACTTTGGGGATTTGAATACCCTCTGTTTATGCACATTATTCATTAGAGAACGAAATGATACACCATAGAATATGAAAATGGCATCAAATATTACTTCTTAGAGAGGAGGTACTGTGTTAGACCGGAACTTCTCTTCTATAAAGTGACACTGGCTCACTCTTTAATTTGCCAGATATGACCCTTAAATAATTGAAAACAATGCAATAAATTTTCCATTACTACTTCAGGCTCTAAAATATTTCTTGGGGACTGTAAATGATGTTTCCCCTTTTTCAGCTGTTAGTAAATGTGCAGCAGGACTGTTCACAGAACTGAAGCACTGAGATTTAAAAATTGTAAGGACCCACATTCTCAATAATAATTTAAGTGCATTCGAAGACCAATAAGAGGGGAAAAGTTTTTTTTAAAAAAAATCTGTCAAAATGCATTTGGCCTTTGCCATTTGTACTTAGTTTAAACTATGATCATACCCACTGCCTGGCCTTTTGAATTCTTTTCAGTAACTCATATATTTATCATTGTTGTTTATTTGAGTTAATTTTTTTTTTAAACGCCTAAATGCCCTACATGGCTTTCTTATATTTTGTATTGAATGGGTGGCAGAAAGGACGGACAATCCAGTTTCTTTGTGATAGCAATGGAGGATGTTAATCATCATATCATGTGTTGAGTATGCCTGCCTTTTTTTCTTAATTGTTCTGGTGAGAACTGGAGAGTTAATACTAAATGCTATCTGTGCGTATAAAACCTACCACACATGGAGATAAATGGGGCATTCAAGCTTTTTTTCAGCACCATTATTATTGAAACAATTATCCTAAAAACGTAAGTCAAATTGATCTGAGCAACATAACCAGTTTTATAACAAACAAACAAAACCCCCACAGCTTTCTGAAGAATTAGGGAGCTGACTGAAAAAGTTGTGCTTGTTTAAATAAAAGAGATAATTTATAAACTACGTGGGATGTCATATGAAGGTTGGTGAAGATTTTTAGTTCTTTATGATTTGTGGTATGTCTTTGCAACTGCTGAGTTATCTGATCCTCAGAAAGTCCTGTGTATGAGTTCTCTATATCAGAACAGCCATATATGCCATTTGCATAAACTTCTGTGTAAGTGGTTAAATACTCGAAGAAGTTGCTCAGAAAGGTTGCACAATCTCCAAATTTCAGCTGGAGTTGAGTTAAGCTTGAGGAACCTGATTTGACTTTGATCTGACAACCTAAATTATTTTGTAATTCTAAGTCAGTAATAAAATTACTATGGTTGTTAAAAGTGGTTAACTAGCACAATTATTGCTAAAAGGAGAAAGAGTGGATGTTAGCAAGGAGTTCTTGGAAGCTGCTGCTTTACCTGGCATGTAAATCTTCTTTCACTTTAAAATGAATGCCACTAAACACTGTTGTTACTACTCTCTTTAAAAAAACCCAGTAACTACTTTTTTCCTTTTGCCGTTAATAAGTAACTTGTCATTGTGGCCCCTTGTTAAGATATATAACCCATTGTTAAGATGCTTGAACATATGTCTGAAAGTGCCTTAAGAGATAACTTGGCATGGGAAAATGATGTAAAAGTGTAAAGAATTGATTTCACTGGTTACCTCCTACCTCTCTTCTGACATGATGGACTACCTTGATTAAAGCTGTCAGTTATCAATCCCAATCATCTACCATGCTTCATGTCTTTATTTCTATCCTGGTAGCTACAATACTACATACAAAATCTATTTGATCTATTTGAAATAACCATTCCTATGTCTGAGACAAACACACACATCCTGAGCTTCAGTTTAAACCTTTCTGTAAAAAGTACCAATTGTAATTCCCTTTTCTCTTCTGGTAATCAGATATTTTGAAACAACGTGGCAACTGAATATTCCAGAATTACCTTTGTCTCATTCTTATTTCTAACAAGAGTCTTAGAAGCTGAATAAGACAAAAGAATCAAGATAATAATTGTGCACCATCCCCTCCATTTTTATTGTACTGCTGGTAATCTGGTACAGCAGAGGAATGACCAACTACTACAAATTGATGCTGTAGTCAGTGGAACTACATCCCTGGAAGCCAGTGACTCAAACTGTGGTATCTTTGCATTAGAGAAATGTTATCTCCTCCTTTAAGTTTTTGCTTTAAAAGTATGTATGAACTCTGAGATAAGGAATATGTAACTGCCTTCTGACAAGCTTAATGCATATTCTAACAAGGCTGGCTGCTTTAGAAGCAAGCAGGTTGGTGACCTGTGTTTTGTAATATGAACCCCCAAAATAATTATTTTGCATAGTTGCCATTGGTACCGGTGATAGTCTTTGTCATTCATTACTTCTGCTTGGCACTGACAGCACTTCAAAGAAGACGTCATTCATTCTTGTACTCCTTGAGATGATTTTCATTCATCTCATGTTGTCTTCTTCTATCTTCTCTGCAGAAAGAAATAGTCTTAATTCTAAACTGGAACAATTTGACTTATTTTTGTAATACAAAATATGTAGTCCAAATGTAATTCTGTATGCAGGACCCACATTACTCCAAATGTGACAGATCTGTTGACTGAGGTTCCCTTCAATGGGATCATCAATAATCAAGATGGGTACTTGATTTTCATTCTTTATGCTCAGGAATTGAGCCTTGCCCTGTTTCTCTTTGACTGCATTTGGTCTATTCTTAAGGGGGAAACTATAGGACCTTTAATTTTAAAAAAAAGCTCAAATAGATGGAAGTTGAGAGTGTTCTGTTTCTTGATTATACTTTTTAATATTATGAGATATTTTGAGGTTCTCCTATGTCACCAATTTGGCTGAGGCAGGGCCAAACCATGGGACAAATTCTCTCTCTCCAATCAGCCCCTTCTCCATTAGAGGAGGAAAGGGTTAGGAGAGAGATAAAACAGAAAGATAAAGTGGTCAAGGCCTCAGATGAGTTTTGGAAACTAAAACTATTTTAATAATGACAGAAAAATATCATACGAACAATAAACAACAAGCAGATATTAACAAATATAGACAAGGTTCAGGGATCT
>NW_010410146.1:51249-51654 GCF_000710305.1 Buceros rhinoceros silvestris | reverse complement strand
TTCCCGGACCGGACGGGGGGTCACGCCCACAGGAATCTGAGTACACATGCTCATGAAACTCTTGCAAATCATTGACATTATTAAATCATGCCGTGTCATGTACAGATTTAAAAATAATTTTCCATCTTTTATTTGTCTTCTTACTTCACCCTTCTGTTTTCTCTTTAGTTTTGACCGACATTGCAGATATATTCCAGAGCCCTGTATGCTTGTGCTGAGGACAAGAGAATGTCTACATAGGCAATTTTCTGAGTACTCTAAATATAGATGACAGGATTTTATACAACTTGACCATCTGACTTTTCAGAGATTTGAAAAGGATTCGCCTTCCACAGAGAGCGAAAAAAAAAAAGGCAGCTGAGTCATACTTAAAATCATGCTGATATATTTGAAGAATCCATTTTT
>NW_010410146.1:42623-51129 GCF_000710305.1 Buceros rhinoceros silvestris | reverse complement strand
TTCCCCCCCCCCCCCTTGTCTTTTATCTAAGATCCTTTGTCTGATTTATTTCATCTCCTACGTACAGAAGACAGCAGTAGGTTAGTCTCTTGAACACTTCATTGCTCTGTTTTGTTGATTGGCAAAAGTTTACTTTGTAATAGTTTCTGAAGTTTTGTTTAGGAACAAGAAAGACCATTGTTTGACTATACTTTAGGAAAAGGCAAATACAATAGGGAAAAGACTACGCTTTAACCAGAGAGTAAATTTTTAGGACTCGCTTTCTGTTTTTACAGAAAAAGCACGTAGTGATTACATTTTTATGGGGGAGGAGTCCCATGTAACTGTGATACCTTTGTATATTATGCCTTCATACAATAATCACCGTTCTAAGAGAGTCTTTCTGTGCTGCTGCTGCATCTTGTCATCTTAGCCACAACAGTTCCTATTACAAGTAATTTACAGAATAACTTCATTAATTAGGTGGTATATGTTAACACAAGCTGACTGTTAATAGGGGCTAATTCTGTGCTGAAGTGAATTGGAATGTCTTGCCAAGATATAAACATGAATGTGTAAATACCTTCATATTCACATTAGCTCAGGGCATTTTTTTTTTTATATACACAGCTTGCCCTGCCTCTAGTGGTGACTACACGGCTGTCGTGTAGATCCAGTTTATTTGGAAAGAATGGAGCAATACCTGGAGGAAATAACACGTACAATTGCTCCTATTACAGCAGCACAAACAACAAGATTTCTTTTGCAACAGGTGCTTTATATACATGAGGGTAGAAAGAGTCTCTGTGTCAGATGGCTTGCTGTCTAAATAAGCACATGTGGGAAAAATTAACTATATTGTCCTCACTGACAAACACTGAATAATGGAGTAGTTTACTGACTAGCTTTAGGTCATGCAGGAAGCTGAGAGCAGTGCTGCTGTGCTGATTGAATATAAGTATCCTCAGCTCCAGCGCAAGGTTTTATCCGAAAACAAGTTATTTGTTAGACAGCTGAGTGAGAACATTCTGCAATATATCCTGACATTTCCTTCTCTAGAAAACATTCTCCTAGTGCTTGTCTTAATCTTAACTTTTTCTTTAAGACCCATAAAACTTTGAATTTATATTAAATACTTGGAAGAAAGACTGAGAAGTGATTAAAGGTCGTACGTACAATAACTAAAATACTCTTGGGAGTCAGTTCAGTTTTCTTGCATTTAGTCTGTTCAGCCAAGTAATATATATCTAGTTCCAGGTACTTGCTTCTTGTCTCAGTTTGTATAGTGTTGGTAGGAAATTGGTACCATGGATATTCTTTACAATAGGGAATAAATCCCTAAATAAACCAATTTTGAACAGCTCACTGGAGCTGAAAAGTGCTAGTTATTTATCCCTCTGATTTTCTGCACTATTGAGGAGTAGTTTTCAGGATATTTTTTGGCTGACCTTGCATCTGACCTTTGGCTGACCTGGAACATCATGGTCTGGTGTTACTTCTTGCAAATTGCTTGACAACCTAAGCGTGGATGTGTCATGCATGGTGAACATCATCTGTATGTGTATGTTAGTGCAACTCTCTTATCTTTTCCCTCCAGCATAAAGCTTTAACTTGGTTGCTTATTACTGCTGTGGTTTGCTGAGGGCTTGATTAACTGAAGAATGATGTTAAAGAGGAGGGAACAACTTTGTCTTGACCCCATTTCAGTCTAAAGAGACCTGCCAACACGCAATTCAGCAGATGCTTTGCGGCGAGGAAGGGATCCAGAGAAGAAAACTGCACTCTCTGTCAATGTATCACCTCACTTACACATCTTTTACTTATGAAATGGAATTTCCTTTTCAACCTGATAACACTTTAACAATGATCAAAGAGGAAGACATAGTTTTCTGCCACCAGGCTTGATAAAGGAGATATAACAATATTCATTGGGTTGTCATGGGGACTTTCACAGCCAAACCACCCCAGTACAGTTATCGAGGAGCTGCTACGGACCACAGGCTATCAGAGTCATATAAAATTTGTTTCTGTTGTGTATACATCTGAGAGAACCAAGCTGAGAACTTAGCATATTTTTTGTCACCTGTCTGGTGCAGGGCTTCAATGCGAAGGAAGTTTATTGGTGCACCTTGTAAACTTGATTCAACTTGATTAATTCTATTTCTTTGAAAGGAGAAGCAGTTGCTCATGCCAGTCTCATGTTTGACCTCAGCACTGGACAGGTAAAGAGTAAGTTAAGTTGTTACAGTTTTCTGCCTGATTTTATCTGGGTTCTTCTAATGTGCTGATCATTGTGTTATCTCCTCACTTATTATTTTGTCAGAATTAGTAGCAACTTAGCTGAAGAACTGTAATTCTGCTTTATGAATAAAACAGAAAGTAATGCAGGTCAGTCTCAGTTACTGGATTGTAGTGATTTGTATGTTCTCTTGGATACATATGAAAATAAGATTGCCTTTAGGACAGCAAGGTTATTTTAAAATATTGTCTAAATCCACATACAGATACTGAATTCTAAGTCCTGATGCTTTATCTCTATGTTTTTATATGATGAAAGCAAGCTGTCTTTACAATTTTGAGGAAATGTTATTATACTGCTGTGTAAATCCACATTAGCCTTGGATCTTGAATGTTTTAAACAGTTTTGGTTCCTCCATCCGAAATAAAATGCAAAATCACTTTAAAAGTTAGAGAGATTAGTAACAAAGATAATCACAGATATTGAAAAATTTCCATAATATTAAGTATGCTAACACCGTTTAGCCCAGAGAAAAGTTAACTAAGGGACAACATGCTGGAAGTCCATAAAGCCTGACATAAAGAAGGTGAGTAGAGAAATTGTTCATTGTCCTTTCCAGCGCAAAACACAGGAGACCTCAAATTAAAATAGAAGCAAAACAGCAAAAAGACGCACTTCAGTGTGTAGTGTGTAGTTCAGTCAAGAAAGTTATCACCACAAGATGCTGAAAATTTTTATGGTTTTATGGAGCAGTTCACAGATTCATGGAAGAAAATCCAAGGAGAGATGCTTAACAGAAAGCTCTTACCTCTGCCTCAAAAAACTCCAGAAAGCTGGGGCAGTATTGTGGGTAAATATTTATTTTCTTCCACTCTGCTCTGGGCAGAGTGGCACTGGCCAGTGGCAGGTAGATGTTGAATTGTTGTAGAAGAAATAACAGTGGAACTTTGAAAGGCTAGTGCTGAACTGTATAGGCACATTTTCCAACATGCCCTTTCAGATGTTTTGTTGTCATATACAACTGAAACACCACCATTCAGGCTTCCCTGTCTCCCACACCAGATCTGCCAGGGCACCTAGATGAGTTGGGTATCCACCTCTTGTTGAGGTTCAGCAAAAGTTGACATCTTTTTTGTTTGACCTTCTGGAAATCCTCACCTGAATGCCTGTGTACAGTGCTGTGTCTGCAAATTAGAATTGTGTTATTTAGGACACCTGTAAGAAAACTTGGACAGATGTCTTAACAAGGCAAAGATTAACATTCATCTGGCATTCTGGAATATTAAGTCCCTCTTCCTCACAGAGATATAGATCTGAATAGCAAATGCTTTCTCCTTTTGTATGCTTTGATTTTATGTTCTGTGAAGATATTCCAGAAATTTTCTTTCTCTCTAATGGCTAGCTAAGTATAAAGGAAAGACTAAATCTTAAATCATTCTTCCAAAACCCAAGCTATCTTTCTGGATAAGTTTCTGGATTAAATAGCTTTTTAGTCCTACAATTAATTTTTTTCCCCCCAGTCCTGCTAAGCCTTTTTTAGTAATTTTAGAGGTACAGCAACATGATATGCCTACTCATCACTAATTTTCTACTTGGCCAAGAAATGACAGGAATTTAATGCTGGCAGTATCTTTGGAGACCAATTCAGATATAAAATAAAAAGAATTGTGGTTTACACTTGATTTTACTTAAGTAACTGTTTCCTAGGCATCATTATTGTATGCAGTAGGAAATAACTGTAGCTGTAGCTATTTCCTTAGAATACAACATTTTGTGAGGCTTGTCATAAAACACTAGGAAAATACCTCCTTTTTTTCACATCCCCTTTAACTGCCTCCATAAAATTTAAGGAATTGCAATAAAACTTGGGAAAGTGCTTTCACTGGTGAACTCTATTTGGCAATAGATTTGACAATAGCTAGGACATTAAGTTGTGCTCAAGACCAGCTGCAATGTTTGCACATAACAAATTACTGAAAATTGTATTTATTTTCTGGTCATTTTTTTTAAGCTTAGAAGATGTCTCTCAATCCGCCTCTCTTGCGCTCTCTCTCCTTTTTTTTTTTTTTAAACTGAAAGATCTTTTAAAAGTTTGCTGTCTCCTTAGCATTTCTTCATTCTGCTTCTCATTCCATGTGAAGTCTTCCGGGCTCTGACCAGTTCAAAAAGCAACTTTGTAGTTTTCAATGATAAATGACTGACAGTATTGGAAACTATGCTCTTTATCTGACAGACAGCGGCATTCACACTGCTAAGCACTGGGACTGAACTTTTAGTTTAATCCTACCAACTTCTTTTCTCAGCATTGTCTGTAGTGTATTTCCTACCGTGGCAATGTATCTTCTGTTTCTGAAGTGGCTGCATTTTTTCTGTGTTCCTAAATGCAGATTTGGTGTACAGTTTGGTATTTAATGAAGATGTGCTCTGTCTGTGTGCTATTCCATATAATAATCTGAGACACTGATATCAAAGCCACTTAAAAGGTGCCCCATGTCAGTGGAAATGGAACTTGTTACTCTTTGACAGCTGGTCATTGCCCATATGGTGTCAGTCAGTTTACTAAGAAAAAAAAGGGTGCTAGTAAGACTATGTTTTGTGGAAATTGTAAGCAAAATAGCTGAAGGATGAATACAGCTGGAGCTTGAATAACTCTTCTGTTAGTGTCTCTGTGCCAAAGCTGTGGCATGTTAATGAGATGGTTTGGGAATTTTTTGATATGCTTTAAATACATTTGTAGTATCCCACTTAGCAGAGTACCGTGAATAGGTCTCATTAGTTCACATGCTTAAAATCACACATGTACTTTGGTGCCACCAGTCCAAAAGCTGTAAGATTCTGCTGTTGGGTTTGTGAAGTGGATGGAGGCCGTGGGATGTTCCCATGAGCCTGGCTGCTGCTTCCTTCAAAGAGGTGGGGAATAGCTGTTGGGGCAGTGTGTATTACTCTGCTGGTCAGACATCTGTACCAGCCTAGGGCTAGAATCTGAACTGAACTAACTGCCTCCATAGGAAAAAAGAGGACAAAATACGTATGTCCTTCATTTATACTCAGTCTAGGACCTGCTGCCAGGATGTACCACAGAGGCATCCCAGCTTGTGAATAGGTTCTCTAACTCAGATCTAGCCCAATGATTGCCAGTTTTGGGCTACCAAGGTCCAAATAAACAATGTTTATGTTCACGGTCCTTGGTCCCATCTGAAGAGTACTGACAACGTGTAACCTTTCATAAGTAATCAATTCACTTTAATAACTGGAAAATGTGAAAAGGCAGAAGCCTTTTAAATTAACAAAGTGATGAAATGCTTGTGTATATATAAAATAGAAGGAATTTAGTATCTTACACAGACAGCATGCAACATTTTCCAATGTAAGAATTTATAACATTTGAAAGAAATTATTCTCTCTTACCTGTATGTCTCTTTTCTACAGCAATCAATTTTGAGATAGGTAAGCATTACAATCTTAAACACTGTATTATATTTGCGTAAGTTTTATCTGTGCCTGTAGCAAGTGGGTGTGTAAATGTCTGAATGTTACTGGTTACAGGTCATATCTTATTCTGAAACAAGTATGCTAATACTGCATTAGAAGCTTCAAGTTCAAATACAAAGTTCACAGAACATGATTCCAAGATGCCACAAATCCCATTTAAGCTCCAGCTTTACTTTATTTCTATATCTGATTACATAAATTCTATCTGTAGATGAAAAATCTCATATTTACTCATGTTATATCAGATTTATTTCTAGTGTAGACAAACAGAACAGGTTTTTGCCTATATGCATAATTATAGTAAGATATTTAATCAAATAACCAATAAATGTATATATTAATCCTACAGAGCAGGTGAAGACTAGTTCCTTTTGGACAGAGAATAAGACTGAAGATCATTAAAGGGTTCACAGACTATTTAAAAGGATATTATCCTGTTCTGAAAACTGTCTATTGTAGAGCTCACACAACTCAGAATGTGTTATTACTAAATTACTTATTGATTCTGAATAAGGCGTGGCAATGCATCTGTGAGAATGATTTTATTTATTAGGTGGTCTGAAAGAACAGCATGATTTATGTATCTTTCAATTCAAGTCAGTGGGGAAAATTTACAATTCCATGTTCCTTTCTGTAATGCTTTAAAATCCACAAGTCAGTGTTTCAATTTTTTTTTTTGCATTTTTGCATGTACTGTTTTTTAGCTTCAGGTGACTAAATATTAATGTGAAGAATGTCTTTATTCACCCTATCTATCTGATCTCCCACATGACATGATGTAGTACATTTCTTTTCTAAGCAACATACATACTACAAAGACTGCAGAAGCTACTGTACATTTGAGAAGGTTCATGAAAGTCGTGATGATAACATTGTGTAGAATGAGCCTATAATTTATTAGATGTAAAGACCAGACATAAGAGGCAGTCTGAGTTGAAGAGGATGTTGGGAAGTGCATGGAGTTTTAGGAGATCGGTATGCTTACCGACTTCCCAATTCCATGGCCAGCATTTTTTCCATTATTTAAGTGGTTCCCCGCCTCTGGCTTCCCACTTGTCCTTTCTTCTCCAAGGTGCCCATATTTAATTTCTTAGCTTAGGTTGGATTCCACAGACTATAAAAGACTGAAACATTTGTTACGGGAAGGAATGGAAAAGGACAAAGACTGGAAGGAAAGAGTATTTCAAATAGGCAAAATTGCTTGGGAGTAGAAACAATGAGATGGTAAGGAAATTAAGAGGAGTTTTATAGATTTTCTTCCCCCACTGCCCATGCTTACATCTTTTCATTATGAAATATTGTAACTTCTTTCCAGCTTAGTCTTCCTGAGATGGAATCTACCTGTTCTGGTTGATATTCAGTCCTGTTCCTTCAGTCCTCTTCAATAGTGTCTTTGATGTCATTGACATTTACCCAATATCAGAAGAAATGTCTCATTAGTCTTCAGTTCTCTCTGTTCAGCATGTGGCTGCAATTGGCCTTTATATTGCTATGAATCTGTTGCTTGTCTGTTATGCTAATTCCATAGACCTTTCCCAATAAACTGGCTTATACAACCTTTCTGTTTTCCCAGTATTCCATAGTTGCCTGCAGTTCCAAAGCATTGTTTGGGATGGCAGGTTGCAGCATCCCTTTCTGCGTAGAATGCAGTGAGACAGTTGTTGGTTGTACATTTCTAACTTCCCTTGTAAAATAGCAAAGCTTTTGGTTGCCATTATTGCACCAGGAAGTCTAGAATTATGTTTACAGTGAATATGCAGAGCTATAGACAGAATATAGAGCATTTTGACTATTTTTCGTTATCTTTATATTCTCACTTCCTTCAAGAAAAGTAAATGAAAAGCAATAAGCTTCCTTTGGAAGTTGTAAGATGGTTGTATTCTGTAGTGATAAGGACTTAAAAGTATCCAGATGACACAAAAATATATACCTACAAACATTTCAAGAATGTTTTCTAAAGTAATATTAACAACACATTATTTTAATATTAATGAAATGTTGAAGATACTTTTTTGTCATATAAACATATATTGCTACCATTGTACTGATCTTAATACATTCTCTTACAAGAACTATGGTTGCTAATTCTGTATTCATAGTACATGAATTTCTTCATTAGAAATTATTTAATGGCTCATTTTGACTGTGAAAGGAGAGTTTCACTGCAATATCTTTTCCTTTCTCTTTCTATCTTTTTGATAATACCAGTATGGAAATTTTTTGTGTCATACTTCTGGAGAGCTCTGATTCTAGTCTCCATCTTAGCCCTGTTAGCCAAGCAAATGTGATTCAGAGGTCATATCGTTAATCCTCTGTTGCAAAGCTAGCCTGCATAGCGCTGCCAAGCTCCAGATGTCTAAGCATGAAGGTCTGCAATATACCAAAATGATGTTGTCAGAATTGTTATTAGGACTGATTTTTTTATTTTCTGCAGGAGAAGTTAGTGACAGAAGGACCAACTGACTGGCAGCCCATGAAAAACATGTGTCTTACTGTAACTAAGTTTCTCTTACATCCCCAAGTAGACAGGGAGATACACACACATGCACCTAAAAGCAAGCACACCAAACTGTTCACAGAAAACCTTATGCATGAGAGGATGTCTGCTGTTTCCCTCTGTTGTGGGTTGTTTTTTCAGTGGTGGTAGTGGAGGCAGAACCATCATTTTTTGCAGCTTATGTAATCGAGTTTGTTGTAAGGGGATCGTGTTTGCTGGAGTGCCAGCACTCACCTCTTTTCCAGGATGGTAGGTGGAAGCACAGTAACCCTTTCCCTTGTTTGGCTTGAGTGGTCTTT
>NW_010410146.1:31912-42547 GCF_000710305.1 Buceros rhinoceros silvestris | reverse complement strand
TTCCCTTGCTTGGTCTGAGTGGTCTTGTTGCTCTTGCTGTATTCACTGAGGAGTGATGATGCTTTATGCTGGTGAATTTGACTCTTGAAAATTTTTTTTTTGCCTTGCTATGTTTTTTAAATCTAGATTTCCTTAAAGCAAGGGCAAAAATATGAAACTTATAGCTTATTGTGAATTTTTTTAATACTATTTTGAAAACAGGTTCTCTGGGATGTATATACCTCTGGTAAACGAAATGGATTTCACATTTCAGCTTATTTTTTTCCAGCAAGGAGATTTTTGAAGGCTTAAAGAGTTGAAAACAGCAGAGCAGGCAAAGCAAGGGATTGTTTTATCAATCCATTTCACACTAAGCACGTGATGTTTTTCTGAGCAGTAAGAAATTTTTTTGTCAAAAGATGTTGTCAAGTTCACTGAGATCCATTGACTCCTGGTAGCAATGTGAGCTTGAGACAGTAGTGACGCGATTTCTTCCAGGACACTGTATATTATACAAAATAAGCTTCCTTCAGCTGGAATGATGTTTGAGCTATGGTAGCACCATGGAAATCAACGGCCATTTAGATTATCCAGGCAAGAAGTATACAGGATTTCTGATCATCTTTGTTGGTGATACAAACACCTGATTAAGCTGTTTGCTTAATATTTGTTTTGGAGCCTTACACTGTTTTGTATTGTCAGGAGCAGTTTTGTTTTCCCCCACCCTCAAACGGTACCCTAGGATGCTTTCCACCTTCAAGGCTTCGGCTACACCACAGACTGTGCAACCTATAGCTTCAATTTTGTGCTGATAAAATGGTATTTTGATGAGTTGTGACACAGCCATCACATTATTTAAAATGCTCTGAAGTGAGAATAATATGCAATGAAATATTGGTTTTACATTCAAGCTGTAAAGAGACTACAGGGGACCAAAGGGAAAACCCATGCCAAACATGATGTAGAGTGGCCAGGCAATGCCACTCAGGGCCTTAAGCTTATTTAGCAATATGGATAAAACCCAAATACTCAGCTTAGTATATCTGAGCTGATTTAAGATGCTCTCTGGTATCAAGTATGTTATCAAGTGTGTTATCTGCGCTTGTTTTCTAGCAGTCAAAGGTGGTGATAAGGTGGGCAGGTCAAGGTGCTCACCGCTGCTCCTGAAAATACCGTAAAAGTTAAGCTGGTGTGGCAGCAAGAACTTAAATTTAGGACCAGACTCCCAGTCCTTGTCTCCTTGTCTCCAGAAAATGCTACACTGAAATACAATAAACGAGGAGAAAAAAAGCATTCAAAGAAGGTAAAGTTATGGTTCATGATGACATACTGTTCCTGTCGCCTCACCAGTTCAATGGAGAATTGCAGCAGAGCAGGACTAGTTCTGCTCTCTGGAGACTCTGTGAGCTTGACTTTATTTGTAATAGACACTGGCCTGAATTCTGAAGTAATAAGAAATTCAAATCAAATGCATTGCTAGAATTATGTTATGGATGTATGAGGGATTAAAGAGTTTAAAAATAATGTTTTACTCAAGTTAACCTCGAGGATCAAAGCTTTGGCTTCACTACTGTCTCAAGGTGAACTTAGTTCCTCATGGGATAGTTTCATGGCTCAGTGCAACACAGATAATTTGGCATTCAGAGCTGTCAACAACATGGATTAATAAAGTATTTACATTATCTTTACAGTTGCTATTGCAAGCCAACTCTCATACCCTTCCTGAATGCAGCTGTAACTGTTTATATCTGAATGCAGAGTTTCTGCTTTCTCTCTTTTTTTCCCTTAGAGAAATTATCCTTGAAAAGATGGGGATAGGTGATTAAAACCAGCAGGATGTGTGTAAGGGAATTGTTGGTGGTTTAATTAGGGATTTAGAAACTCCAACAGGGAAGAAGTATTTTATAAATTTAATACAAGGGTAAACAGTATTACCACCATTTTGGAAATCCAAGAACTTATTCAAGATCATTATTCATAGCCCAGGAGTTTTCGTGTTTCTTTTCTTAGCTAACTGTATCATGCCCCTGTATCCAACGGAAGGGTAGGAAGATGCATATAAGCTGAACTTCTTAGCTGGGATTATCTCATGAGGCACCTGAATTTTGGCAGTGAGTCAGAGGTTTACGGTACATCAGCAAATGAAACATGAGGACAGTTTGTGATACTGCTATCAACTCTCTCTATCAACTTCCAACGAGCAGAGGTCAGAGTAATTATCTCTTTGTCACTTTGGGGGTCTACGTAGCAAATGAGGTTATCAAACTGTGCTATAGAAGAGCATTGTAACGCTTGGGTAGTTTCAGCACAATGCAAAGCTCCTTCGCAAGGCCCTGCACAGCAAGCTCCTGGCCTCCTCTCAGCTTGCAAGAAAATGATCTGATGGTCAGTGTGCCTGGTTCCTCTCACTGAGCCTTTCACAAAGCGGGAAATACCTTTATGCGCTTCCATGGCATGCACTTGCTGGAACAGAGGCACAATCCTTTCAAATGAGTACATTTCTAAGTAAATTAATATACTGCATATCAAACACCTAAATTTTGTATGGGTTTGATGCCTTAAGCAGAAGATGCTATAGACAGACCAATGGAGTAATTGAGAGCTATTGTATGAATTTAACTGCTAACTTTTAAAATGTACATATGAATATTTAGACAAATAGAGAGAAAAGGCAACATGACTGCCTAATTATTATGAAAAATGTCATTCATATTTTGTACAATTATGACTATATTAAGCCTGTTTTGAGTAACTAATATGCAGATCTGATTCAGGAGAGATTAATTTGTAATATGAAGCTATGTAATTTACTCTGATTGAAGAGGCAATACTAAAGAGTGATATTAGCAGATGGTGGATGTAGTTTTGCTCTGATTCTGTTCACGGAATATGCTAGGTAAAGTGTATAGCTCCCCTTATTCTAAATGATTAAATACTTGCATCTATGTTTTGTTTCTTTGAATTATTCTACAAGTGCTGTTGCTCTAGCAATAGCCAGTTCTGTGATGAAATGAAGCACATTCCAGATTCAGCTGTTCAGGTCTGTATAGGGGCCCTTTGGCAGGATCAGGCAGGGTGCTTATTAAAAAACACCTGATCCTTTCTGTTTAATACTCCATACTGTATTTTCTTTCTCCACAAAGTCACTGGTTATCAGGACATGTCTCTGGGCACTTCACTAGGTGCTGTGAAGTATTTACTGCCACTCCTCTCACCTCAGGACATGTGCTTTGAGCATCATGTTGGCCCTAGCAATTCCCAAAATCCACATTTTCTGAGATGCCAGGGAAGCTACAAGCAATCTCTTCAATTCCATTGACAATGAACTAGCTAAGTATTTTCATTCACTCAAGCTCATAGGTTCTGATTCAGATCCAGAGCTTCATCTGCAGTGTGGATGACCCTGAAAATTGAAGTGTGAGGTAAGGAGAGAGATAGACAAATTATTAAACTGCAGTATCTCAAATACACATAATAAAAACTGACTATGATCATTGTTCAATCGGGGCCATCTTTTACTGCATGCTATTGTTCTGTTTCATTTGCTATAAGCACAGAAATTTCACTAGGATGCCAGCATACATGCTATAAAATATTGCCTTCATACTGTAAAGTCCTAAACTATTAGCAGAGCAAGATCCTATAAAAGCTGTGTCCAAAAAGCCTATGTGCAGTTAATACAGATATTAAATTGAATGCTCCTCTTAGTATTGTAAATTACCACTTTGCTGTCTTTGTCAGCAGAGTTGTAGCATTCATCCTGTCGCTAAGATGACCATCTGCATTTCTGAAGAATGATGGCTACCCAGGATGAGTTCAATAAAAGAAAATTATGGCTTTGTTCTTTGCTACAGCAAATAAATCACAACCAGGTCTTGCACTGAGGGAAGGGAAAAGAAAAAAAACCAAACCCCAAGCACCTCCCCCCCTAAAACCAAAAAAACCCCAACCATTTTGTGGAAAGACTAGACTATAGGGTACCAGCTGAGCAGCCACTTGAATTGTAATACCTGCAAAATGAACATCATGCAAGGCTGGTAAGTAATGACCTGTTCGTGACGAATGGAGCACACTGGGTTGTTAGGAACACTGGCGGACACGTGCCAGAGAAACACTAAAGGTACGCTGGTGATATTTGTGTGAAACAGTGTCAGCACATGAACACTAGCTATGAGGCCATTTTCTGCTCAGCTTACATTTTCTTCCTTCAAAATAAATCTCTCGAGTGCTAGTTCTGGATGTTATTCATCTCCCTTTCTCTGACCTGGGCCCTTCTGCAACAGCCTATTCCTTTAGCCTGCAAGACTATGTCCTGGAAATCAAAGCAAGTTAAAAGATTATTTCAGGCACCCCTTGGAGGTGCTATAAGCCTTCTTTTTAGGGTTTGAATATACCGTATTAGAGCCTGGGGTACTCTCACCAGCCACATTACTGTAGAACTTCCAGTTATCTTATTTGTCAAGTAATAAAAGCCTTTCCCAGTGGCAGGGAATCTAAATTCAGCTGAAACCGAAGCAGAAGTTTTGGTTTCCTGAACTGTTTCTTCCTAGAGGGAGTTGATTTTCTGGTTTTCTTTCCTCTTTCAGTCTGCCTGGAGTCAGTGACTAAAGCTCTAATGCTTTCTTTCCAATTTAGTTATCCTGAGGAGGGATGCATTACATGCATGGCTTTGCAAGTGAATAGAAATGTATGCTAAATGAAGGTGGAGTAAACAGTGTGGAAAGTGGGTTTCTAAGTGAAGTTTTGCCTATCATCTCATAAATATTCATTGGGATCTACAATACAGTCAGATCTTTAAAAAAGAGTAGTAAACTAAATTATCATTTAAAGGCTGTTTGTAGCCCTTTTCTTACATTAATAGGTAAATACCAGTTCAAGGCTGATTTTTAATGTGTATTTAGTAGCAGTAGTTTAAAGGATCTCTGGTGAAATCAGGTGTGCTACCAATCATATCGTGGCTCCAGACATTCAGAACTGCACTCCTATCTATGCCTCTTTCAATTTTACAGTCTCTGTTTAAACAGAGTGGTGACTGATGCTCAAGAAATGCCTCCAGCTGGATTTTCCCAAAGGACTCATCATGATGTCAATGGGAATACTGCTTTAGAAAACCCCAGCTAGAACAAATACCGAAAAGGACAATAATAGCCAGAATCTGGTTTTCTGTAAACACTGTTAAATGCACTGTGGGGGAAAAGGGAGAGAAGGGGGAAAATACTTGTTCTAAATCTGAGTTCATTTTTCTTTATTGCTAATAAGAAACACCTGGACCGTATTTATTCTCTAACGGACCACTAGATGTCAGCACATATCTAGCCTAGCACAACTGGAGAATAACCATTTGGTAGTTAAAAACATCCTTAACGTTGTAATGACGTAGTTTAGGTTGCGGACGGTCACTGGCTAAAAGTAGTCTGTTTGACTTTATAAATATTTCAGGTACTCAAACTGTAACAGTGACTATTTTAGCCCTCAAAATAGGGGGACTTCTATCTATGGTACTTCTTGCTCTTGTTCTTGTTTTGCAAACATTCATTGTCGTCTGTATTTTGCCCATTGCTTTTCAGGAAGCACTTCTCATGTGAAAGCCTACCAGGTGCAGCTTTGTAGTGAGGATGGCTATTGGTTTTTTAGCTAAAGATTTCATGGATAAACTTATTTTAAATGTGAACATGACAGATAATTCTGTTGCAAGTGGGGAAAATAGGAAATCTGAATGAAACTTCAACCATAATATTCATAGCATAATTTGATGTGCAACTGTTCTGTGAGATCAGGCAAAAAACTCTAGTGTATTCTGAATGTGCTCAACTCACCTGTATTGCTTATAAGAAATAATGAAAAAAAATCATGTCATTATGCATCTGGCCTATTTAAAATGCATAGACACACTTCGCTACTTCCATTATTTTGAAGTTAGATCAAAAGCCTTCTTGATCAATTTTGCAACACCGCAGTAAGGATTAGTATTTGCCCATACATATGTTCATATGCTGTGTATTCATTGCTTTATACACATCTAGATCCAGTATCAAAGCAAGGAAGAGTTTGGGTAGTTTTCACAGGTAATCCATTCTTCCTAACCATCTGTATCTAACCAACTATATCTTCAGGACAATTGTGTTTTGGAAAATTAGACATATAAACTGGAAACTGTTACTTAAACAGGTTTTTTTTTATTTCCTAATAGAGTGCAATGCAAGGTCATTAGCTATTGTAGCAATTCAAACAGACACTACTACAACTGCTGCTAGCAGGAGTTAGGGGACATCATGCCACCAGTGAATCAAGATGTAGCAAGCTATAGTGTCACCTTTGCAGTGCTATCGGTTGGTTATCAAGAAAGGGCTCCATGCTCCTTATACACCCCACTTCCATCAGTCAAATCATGTGGGCTGGTGGCAGAACAACTTACTTTATTCTGGAGACTACCTGAACTGCCTGCTGTGAAGGGCAGGTACAGAAGGATCCTAGGGATTAGATGCCTCAAGTCAGCTGGAGTGAATCTGGGCCCATAACATGAAGATACTATGAAATGACTTGTCCCTTGGCCCATGAGTCACTGGCAGTAAAGTCCCAGTTTCTCTGCTTCTACCATGTCTCTGTTGTGGCAGTGGTGCTGAGCATGTTCCTTGCACTTAATTACAGATTTCTGTGGTCTCATGCACCAGATACAAGGAGTTGAAAAAAAAGCAGAGATGCTTTTACTGAAAGCTCTGAGTGGCTTTCTTCAGCCTGCCTTCAGATGTGACCTGGTGGGAAGGCGGTAATCTTGTAGAATCACAGTCATCCCACTTGCACTTAACATATTTTGCCTGCCCTGTCCCTCATATCTGCCAAGGGTTTGCACCATATATTTTCAGTACAGCAGACCATTCAGCAGGTTGCCAGGCTTAAGTGTGTTGCAATAATCAGCCTGTCCCATGGCCGTATTGATCAGAGCATCAGTTTGTATAAGGAGGTGCTTCATTCTTGCAGTATTTCAAACTGGTAAACAGCTGAGTAAGTACAGAGTGGGAGACATGCAGAGTACTGGGAAACTAGAAGTCAAGAGTGAGATAAAATCTGCTACCAAATTTTGCTCATGGAAAATATATCCCATTGAACTACAAACTTACTCATGCTGTGCTTAAGGCAGGTTGCCTAGCAGCAGAGATCTTAACATGATTTAGCCACAATGTCTTGCTGTCCATATCTCATCTATTAGTAAAATCAGAATGCATAGGGATATCCATGCCAAAGGTGGAAGAAAGCAAGGTGCAGCCCCTCTGGACCTTATACAAGCAAAGCAATGGCTTCATTGTTCCTGGAAAATGAAGGATTGACACAGTACCTCATCTTTTTCTGATGTGAAATAGAGGAATTGATCTGGCTTTTTAAACAGAATGCTGTAAATTCAGTGTATTTGAGCAGGGTAAATAATGGTGAAAAGTGAGAAGGAGCTGAGTAACACTTGGTTTAGAAGTAAATTTCATTGTCACTACTTGCTGTCTTCCTATCATGAGAAATTCCTATTTGAGAAATCTGTGAGGAAACTGGCTGAACAAACATGAATGTTGGAGTCTGTTAGAAATGCTTTGGCTGCCTGAGATAAAATCAATGATTTGTAAAATTATCCTGACTTGTCACCCTTATCCAAATGGCTCTTGTTCCTTAGCATAACCTTGTACAACTCTGTCCCCTGGCCCAAAGACTGATTGCCCAGAGGCTGATTGTCAGCAGTGCTAATGAAGAAATGACAGTTTCCCTTCAACTGGCTATTGAGTAAGAAGGCATTCAGCAAAGGGGAACACAGTCTTGCAGTTTTCAAATACGTTAAATATTCTCTGTCACTACAGCATCAGCCCAGGATGAGTTTTCAGATCATTTTCTTTCTCAGACTTGATCTTTCTCCATGGATGTCTTTTACTTCTAAGGGAAGTCTTTGACTTCTCAGAGTTTAAATCCAGACAGAAAAATAATGCTCAAGAATTTTAGGACTGGCGAAAGGTAGGATGATGATTTTCAGTGTTAATTTGGTACCTGGAGGCATTTTCATTTCTGTTTGGCTTTAGAAGATGGGCTATGGTATCTGCTGGTGGAAGCTTGTGTATCTTTACTGCAGTTTATGCAGTGAATTAAAATTGGCAGATTGTTTGGCTGAATAACTCTGTAACCTATGGTGATGTGATAAAAAAATACATATGAACATTATTTCTTAGTGTTGTGTTTTAGCTGATAAGACAGTAGCATCTTTAAGATGCATTCAAATTCTGCCCCTATGGGTGAACCAGGCCTTTTTGTTATTGAGTATCTGTGAATTTTTAGTTGGTAGAACTCCCTTGGTACTCAAGTGCTATGTTCTGCTTTGTCCCATTTTAGTGAATAGGTGTTAGTTAAAAATAAAACCAAAACAAAGATTTTTCAGTCATTCTGTTTTGCTGTTTAAAGCAGAAATATGTCTTCCTGAATGAATGAAGAAGATGGTAGCAAGTGATGTCACATTCACATCTCTAATGAAATGTTTCCAGTTCAGCTACAGATTATAAATAAAAGGTATAAGCTGTGGGGGATCTGTTTTGTCCAGTTCCTGGCATCAGTTGCTTTTCCTGCTATAGCTCAGTGATTACACCTGGAAGGATCCAGAAAAGATAATTTTGTAGCAGTTATCCATGATGGTGGACAATGGAATTCAGAGAAATAAGGTACACCTTTCTAACAAACGAGATAATTAATCATTGGAAACCATTTATGTAGAATAGCGGTGGGTCCTTGACAATTGCTTATTTTTAAAATCAGGATTCAATATTTTCTTTTGAAAGATTTGTTCTAGTTCAATTGCACACAATCATTGGAATTGATGTAGGAATTAACAAAGCAAAATCTTGTGGCTTTTGGTATTTTGAAGTCCATTAGCCATCAGTCTGAAATAATCAGTTCATTGCTAAGTGGAAATAGTCTAGCAACAGTGTCAATGTACTGTTCCTGCCTCTCCCTGCCAAAACCTTCCTAAAAGGGAATTATAGGAACAGAGATACTTTGATTTATTGTATATTATTGTTGCAGTTTGAAATTAGAAAGCTGTAATTACCGAAAGGTTTTTTTTTTCTTTTGCGACTTTCTGTAGCTTCCAACTACTCTTCTTGCCTGATTAATTTTGCTTATTTGACAGCTTTTGGGTATGGCTGAGTTTGCTGAAAACCTTTGGCCACTGTGGTATAGAATGATGCTCTGTAATTTTGTCATTTAATTTTAAATTTCAGCTGAAAATAGCTGTTCCCTGAGCCTATAACTTGCTGTGACTGTCTCCCTCTGCTGTTATTTATCTCAGTAGCTGTATTATTTAACTTTGTAAAGCATATTGGAACACAGTTTATCTGGAGAATACTATTAAGTGCAATATGAAGTGGTACTCTTAAATCAGATTTCACTGATTTCTTTGAAAAGCTTCTAAAAATTTTCACTTGATGCTCCCCCTACAGTCATTCTTTAACATCTATTCCATAAAATGACATGGAATGAATTTTAGGCTTCACCCCTTTTTTCTGACATTGGCAGCTTCTGAAAATCTTTCAGATCAAAGAATTGATGAGAGTAATCTTTTTAAAGGTACATTCCATGCAAGAAGTTACAATTACGTTTTCTGCATCAGTGCATCTTTCCAATTAAGTAAGATTCTCTGTCGGAAGAGTTGAATGACCTCAGCCCTACTGACACAACTGCATTTGAAACTGAACCTTGCTGATGCTAGACTGCTTAACGGAGAAGACCAAGTGTAATGTGACATTGTTTTTCCTCTTTCTGACCCTGCTTGTCTGAATGCACTGGTACACTTTATGCTCCCATCAGAAGGATCTAATGTGAGAGTCTGGTGGTAGCCAGTCCCTTCTGTGGCCTGTCCAGTAATGCTGCGTAAGCTCAGGCTGTTTATTCCTGGAGCATGGTCCAAAACTTGACCATCCTCGGCAGTCACAATTGAGAACTCTGCCTAGTCTTACTTTCCTTGATCTTAATGCCAGAGAAGGTTGCCAAGTCAGCAGCTGCAAGACCAGCATTCTTCTGGAGATGGAAAGCAACTTCGGCCTAAAAAATACAGTAGAATTACCTCAATTTACACCCACTGAGAAACACAATAAAGCATTTGTAGCAGACCAGCCTCCATATTCTTAGCGCAGATTTAGATCATTATCAGAGACAGTTTTAAAATTTTAAATTTTAAAATAGATAAAAAGATGGAGATACTTGCCATAATATTTATTCCGAAAAAGTCTTGAAGCTATAGTCATCAACTGTTTAAAGATTTCACCATTCATATATCTTTTTTAACAGTCTTTCAAAACCTGTATGCTTTAGATTTGGCACACTTCAGGCAGAGAGGTGATATCATCATCATCATCATCATCATCATCATCATCATCATCATCATCATCATCATCATCATCATCATCATCATCATCATCATCATCATCATCATCATCATCATCATCATCATCATCATCATCATCATCATCATGGCTTGACTTCACGAACGAAGATCTGGGAAGGGTTTTTCCCACGCTCACTGCAAGCGATGAGTGCACCCTTCGGGACTGCGCGGTGGATTTTTTAGGTGAGGCACCAGCGTGCGCGGAACTGGCTCCACCCTTTACACCTGAGGTTCATCTGCCAGGGCCTAGC
>NW_010410146.1:26168-31768 GCF_000710305.1 Buceros rhinoceros silvestris | reverse complement strand
GTCTGGCCTGGGAGACCCCACCAGAGGCACATGCCACCAGCAGCACAGCTCTCAACCTCACAAGGGCACACAAGGTCCTTCCCCACGGCAAGGGGGTGCCCATGAAAGAGTTGCTGCTCTACCTCCGGACATCACAGACCCGGGCACGGGGCGGCCGGGGCCTGCCAAGAACGGGAGTCCTGGAGGGTAGAGAGGTGATATCACTGCAATACCATATCCCAAGCCTGAATAAACACAAATAATGCTATAAACTTACACGCATTTTACCAACATCTCAATTTTTTACTGCAGGAATGTTGATTTAGTTAGATCTTCAACTGTCTTTTCCCTGTAGCACCCTCAGCATTCCAGTAACAAAGAGCTAGCTGGTTTTCCAAGCCTCCGTTTAACAACCGAACAGGAAGAGTCATGCTGTGCCCAGCCTCATCAGGGCTCACGAGGAAGAAACGGGCATATGTTCAGCCTACTTTTTAGGGTTTGCCTAGCAGCTTTCGAAATCAGTGGCAAGATTCACCCTGATGTTAGGAGCTTGTACGTATAGGCATTTCTTATCTAAAGGACAATTTTTTAGGCGTTCCCCATAGCTTTCTCTTTCTACCACAATAAAAACCACAAGATGCACTCCACAGAAATTTAGGGCAGAAAAGTCCACTCCAGGTATGTTCTGTGCTCATTTTAGAGCCTGTTAAATGTTGAACAAGGCAAACTAATCTGCAGTTATTTTCTGGGACTATGATACTGTGTTAATACTAATGATTCTGATGGGTGAAGGATATAAACATTACGTTTGATGAGGATCTGACAAGAACACCTTTGTTAAACTTAGTGAGTTGGTTTTGTTAATGGTGATCTGGGAATCAGAATTTGTGAAAAGGAAAATGATTCTACGTATTTGTTGATCTTCTGTAAATGTTCATTCCTAAGCAACACAGTCAGGATGCTCTGTTTTATCATTTCAGTTGTAGAGCCTTACCTATGTAGGCCTAATTCAACCTCCTTGTGGTTGAAAAGATGCATGGACTGAATTTGGCTCATCATCCCTCCCACTTACACCACTTATGTCAGCTTTGAATTTGAACAAGAAATCCATGTTGTACAAAACGGATACAGTGTAAAGGCAATTTCTTTTTTTTATATATTAGGGGTAAAAGGATGACTGTTTTTCAGAAACTGAAACTTGTTTAAAATTATTATAAAATAAATGCTTTGCTCAGGAAAATGGTGAAATTCAATTGGAATCAAGAAGATAATTTCTAGGGGATAAAAATCACTGCAGTGCTAACTGGAAATGTCTGGTGTGTTTAAAAGAAAAGATGTTAGGAGGATGCTGTCTGGCATTGCTTCTCATTGCATAGTATCTCAAAGCCTAACCTAGGAAAGGTATGAAGAAACAGGGAAGATCTGTAACCCATAAACTGTGGGTTTATCTTAGGAGAGAGGTAAACCTTATGTATTGTCAGTAAGGGTTCTGCAGAACCGGTAGGTGAAAGTAAGCTTTTAATAAACATCTGTCAGTAAGCTCAATGTTGAAATACAGGCGGTGGTAATCACTTTGGAAACCGTCAGTCTTTCTGGGCTGCTAAGTGCCTATATCTCTAAATGAGCAGTTACTACAAGTGAATCGAGCATGGACGAGTGTAGCGGCAGAGAGGTAAAGTTTGGGGGTAAAACTTAAGCAACATTTTTAAGTAAGACAAGTGTAAAGCCTAAAGATTATCTGATGTTCCCCTGAAAATTCTATAAGGTGAATAGTGAGATGTAGGTGAGATTGGGTTTTACAAACCATGAAGCTTGCAAGAGAAATACAGGTTAAAGTCAGAGCTTTTGCAAGAAATTAAAAGCATTTTCATTCCAGTAGAGCTTAGCCTCCCCATCACTACTGGACTCGCTTTTAGACTGCTTTGCCCTCTTTCAAAATTGTCAGCCTGAAAAAATCGAAGTACTTTGCAGGAGTTCTGGAAATAGACACCTACATTTATTTTTACTACTGTGAAAATTGAGGCAGATGAGTATGATGTTCTGATTTTTGAAGGACTTCACTTGCTTTAATGTGTCTAGTAAAATGGATGTCAGCATATGAAGGAAACAAGAAGCAAAAGTCTTCTATGACACCAACGGCCTACATTTTTGGATTTGCAGCAGAATATTAAAGCTTGTTTTCACCTCTGTATATTTTAAAGCTTGTATTCTCCTCTGTATATTTTCATCAGCAAGAAGATTGCATCCCTGTGGGACATACATAAACAACTAAACCGAAGATCTACTGTGGGTCATTAAAAAGTGTCCAGATCTGATTTCACAATTACAGAGCATGGACAATTCTGTGGCCTTTTGAGGGCTGCATATGGAATATTCTATTCTGAAAAAATGAGCACAGCTGTACCTCAAACATTAATCGGTTGAATACGTTGCCAGTACAAGCCTTAGTTTGCATTGTGTTACTAAACACCAGGCTCAGGGAGGGAAAGCACTCAAGAAATCAAACTGATAGTGTGCGAGTTATCATACATCATCGAGGAAATCTGCTGAAACAAAGTAGGCAGGCCAGTATCATTCCAGCTCCTAGTACTGCTCACTGGTGACTGCTGGAATGTGTCAGACGACTGAATATGAATTGGCTCTGGTGGGAGGGATGGCCTTTTCCTTGAAAATATTTCTTCAGCTCTTATGTTGCCCCTCAGCAATAACGGTTGGCTTTTTATAGAACACTGTCTGATTCATCAGCAACCCTTAGGTATTTTATTGATTTAACATTTCTTCAGAGACACAGTGAAATATATGACCAGTGGACAATGATTTTTTGAAAGCCCGTGCTGATGTCAGGGGTGTGTTGTCTGGTTCAAGCTCTGCTGTCTCTGAAGTTCATTATAAGTTGTTTTAAATATGCTTTCTACTCTGTTTATGAACTACATTTCTTTTTTCACACTCAGTAAGGGTGCTGTTTTACACTGCCTTCTGTGTATATTTCAAACCCTCTTTCAGAATTGAGTCATTTCATGGCAAAGTAAGCTGAATGTAAAAGAAATATGCTTTGGTCAGGACATTGTGGTTTAGTATATCAAAGCAATAAAGAGCAAGGAACAGGTGGGGAGAACTTTCAGAATCTGTTTTATTTATTATTTAAAAGTCACGAAGCAAAATGTAGTTGTTTGTGCCCTTTGAATGTTAATCTGCCCAGCAGCTGAAATCACAATGAAAAGTGATAGCACGTTCTTGAAAGAATTGTGTGTAGCTCATCTGAACATAAGGCTAGTTGTCAGGACACTGATACAGAAGCTAATGAATAGGCAGGGCTGTGATTTGGCATGTGATGGAAGTGGGTTTACCAGACAAGGGTTTCAGAAACACAAGTATGGACCTGAGCAGCCAAGTTTGTCTTTGAGACTTCAGAGGGCTAACTGTGAAAGCTTCTGAGCATGCAGCAGCCACCACCAACCCCTTGATGCCAGTGTCTAAATGTAGCTCAACTTCAGGTTTCTATTTCTGAAAACTCTGGCCCAAGTCTTCAGCAGTTTTTAACTCGTGCTGCAAAGGACAAAACAGGTAGCAGGATAGAGATCATGTTATTCGCTGTCCTTTGGCAGATACTTTGTCACAGCGACATGTCAGGCTGAGCATCCTTCAGCTCCTGTTCCTGTACACCTGTTTGTATCAAAAGGATGTCAAAAGGACTGAAGAAGCTCCTCCTTTCTCCCTCCTCTTCCTCACATTTGCTTTTTATCTCCAGACATTCCCACAGGTATTAGCATTTCAGCTGCTGCTGTTTAGTCAGTATTGCTGCACATTATTCTTTTCCATTGTAGATATGGAGCAAGAAGACACTTGATAAGCTTAAAGTTGCTCCTAGTCCACTGAAGGCGTGAGCCAAGAAGCTAGGAGACCACATAGTATAGCAGCACCCTTCCACACTCTATAGGGGATAGTTCAGTGATGGCACTGAATAAGTGGGCCAGAAGACTGGAGTCAGTGTGTCTGGATTTGGTGGCTTTTGTTGACACATGACTAGCAAGACTGGGAAATAGCCCTGCACAGAAACAGAGGGATTTACGAAACTGATGGGGCAGTTTCGTGCTGGAGCCAGCAGTAGTGTAATACTGAATGCAGCTGGCTATCAGGCCTTTCCAAAATGTAGCACAAGCTGTAAATCATAAGGTCCTCCTCTTACATAAGCGGATCTACTGTAACACACACGGCTCATATCTGAGGAGCTCTAAATAGCCAGGGCTGGAATAACTCCTGTGTCACTCCAGGTTTCTGCCAACGCATGATAAAGTTACACTGGGGTGAAAATGCCATGGTAAATCAGATTGGGCACAAATGGTAATGACTTTTGCATGTTTGCTTAAAGCCAGATGATAGCTGGTTCTGTAGAAAAGCAGAGTGTATATGAAGTCTTCATTCTGCTCTCTTCAGCGGCCAGCTTTTGTGTCCAGTGACATGCATGGAATAGCTGGTAACAGCGGGTGGACTAACAAAACCAAACTGTGGTCTCAACCCACCACTCCAATGCAGGGGGCAAAACTAAGGCATGTGAAAAGCAGTGGACATTACAGACCCTCTAACGTAGCTCAGAATGTGTCTAAGGACTTCTGCTGCCACAGGCACCCTCCCCTTCCTTTCTAACAAGTGCCTTAGAATCGATTCTGATGTTTTAATCTTTACAGAGGAAGCACTGAGAGCAATAAAATTTAATCAACAAAGTACTTGTTTTACCGAGTGAATGGATAATTGTGACATTTGACATTCTTACAAGATGCTTTCTTGAACATTTGCCTAATTACCTCTCCTCCCTTTAAAAATTCTGTTCAGATTCTAGTTGAGCAGTTCACTACATAATAAAACACAGCTTTTCTGAAACATTTTATTATTGTTGTTGTTGTTACTGTTAGATAGTGCATTCTCTTGGAAATGTCAAGTATGTTGTCAGAGCCCTGGACTTCATTAAGAAACTACATACTGTAAGTCATTCCAGTAACCAGCTCCATCCTGAAGAGCAATGGGGTCACTCAGATCAGAGGCCAAGAATCTCTGCATAGTTAAAGGGACTCTCTTAAGGTCCCTCTTTTCTGCCATTTACAGCGACGGTATCTTTGGGTTCCAGAGGCGTGCTTTAGGCAATGAACCTGTGTCATCTAACTATACTTGTCAGAAGCTAGGCATACACTAGGCTCCTTCGTAAGTTAATGGAGGAAGAAACAGAATCTCCAGGAGGCAACTTACACTCCAATAATACCTATTCCTAGGATAAGTGGAATTTTCCTCTGGAAAGCCTACTTCTCCAAAGTGATAGAGGAAACAGATAAAATGGCTTAGATTAAACATACAAGATCTAGACAGCAGAAGTTAGATAAAATTAGGCCTGCCTGAGGGAAGTGTCATCCTGTACCTGAGAAGTTTGTGCAGGTTCCAAAAGTAGCAGGACAAATGCATGGCCTAGGAAACAAAAACAGATCATCAGTAGTTCAGGAAGCTGTAAATTGCTTATGACCAGCATGGTACTTTGGGACAGTTTCTCTACACCTTAACTCTGTTCTTGTTCTCTTCCCCAAGCATCCAGTTCTGACCCCTGGCAAAGAGAGGATTCTGGCAGGAAGGACCTC
>NW_010410146.1:25664-26064 GCF_000710305.1 Buceros rhinoceros silvestris | reverse complement strand
CTCTGCTCACCCCTGCCATAACTGCTATTCCATTCCTGAATTCCACCTACATTGAATATTTCTTGACATTCACTCAGTTGAAGTCACAAGGGATAGATATTGCGTGTGTTTGGAGGATTAGTACAAGGACGGTGTATGATCTGAATTTTATTTCTGCTTTCTGCTCCAAATAGATCATGTGCCAGCCCTCTGCATGAAGTTGGCATTGAGTCCGCAGAGTGTGAGCTGGCTTCCTGAATGGATGAGAAGGCAGGTGGCAGCCAAAAAAAAGCTAGTTTTCAAAGTCTGTAACTGGAGAATGAAAGACACTGATGTGGAAAGAAATATCCATATTGTAGATCTAGACAGATACTAATATGTGTCCTAGCTATCCCCTATCTCCACCCCAACCCCACCCCCA
>NW_010410146.1:18159-25598 GCF_000710305.1 Buceros rhinoceros silvestris | reverse complement strand
CCCCCACCCCCACCCCCACCAGGAGTTATAAGCCCCTGCTTATGCACTAGACAAATCTAGTTTGTCCAGCTCGAACACTGGCTGTTCAAACTCCCTCTTAATTACAAGATCGATGCTTTTTCCTTTATCCAAAGGGCTAATCTAAAGGAATGAAACAACAGTTCTGTCTTTTAAGCCCCATTGCTTCTTGTTCTCATTATCACAAAGGTAAAGATGCCAGTTAAATTTGGCCAGACATTTTGTAAAATGCTTTAGCTTAAAGCTTTAAAAGTTAGGAGTGAACTGAATGTCTTACACTTTGATACCTTAGGTTGTTCCATCAAATACTATTTGTCATCTTCATAGTGAAATGAATGCTGAAATACTCAAAATAATTTGTCCTTGGGGTTTTGTCTTCTTGATCTTTCTTTTGGTTTTAAAAATTGCTTTCCCATGATCAATGGTTTCTGAACTTCTGGCGGTGTCACACAGTAGTTTGGAGATTAGTTCTGAGACATCTTCAGGATAAGGAGTTGCAGGTCTAAGTTATGCATGGCTGGGACTCCTCTGAACCTGCCAGCATCTCTGCCACTTGTTCCAGAGCTAATGAAGAATAAGGATGGCTCATTTAGTGTGTTGATGGCAGGGCACCTGGAGCTTTTCTTTCACTCAGAATCTGATTTTCCTCTTTTTATAGAGTTTGTCTATCAGGGTAATTTCATGTTGAGGCTTGTCTCACAGCTTCCAGCTTATTCCAGTTTATCTCTAAAAAGACCAGGAAACTTTTTGGTCCCACCGAATTTGGTAGGAAGAATCTCAAACGTACTCCAAGTGAAACTACAAACATCTCTTCACTTGCACCTCTGAGCCTGTAGATGATATTGTCCTTTCCCCTCTTCCTCCTCCTGCCTTCTTTTCAAATACACTCACGTTTTCCTGCAGACATCTCATCTCCTCAGTAGTCTACCACGCTTTACATGCTCTGCACTCTGCCAGTGAGTACCCATTGGTGGTTTGTGCTAGACTAGTTTGCTCACTTCCTGATTTGTGCTGGGAGGTAGTGTCCTTCTTCAGCTTCTCTGTGCTGTTCTTGCACGCAGAGGTCAGAAATGTTGTTACCAGTGTAGCACTGGCGTTAGCCACTGCCTGCTGAGGCTAACCGTTCAGATTATTGTGTATATTCAGAGAGATCTAGGGAGAAGATAACAAATTCCCTGTGCCTCAGAAGCTACTTCTTTTACAACACCAATTCTGCTAGATAGGCATGTAATGTTTATATGAAGAAAATAAATCAGTAGGTGTTTGTTTTCAATAATACATAATAAAATAGATTTAATTTCATTGCAACATTATCAACATTGATAGCAAATATCTTTAAGGAAGAGCAGAAGGGTAATGTATTCTTTTAGTGTCTTCATATAGTTTTCCTTACCATGTCTCTGGCTGAGTCTGCTTCATTTTGCATAAAAAATAAAAAGCCCATTGGGTGAAGGAATGTTTTCTGACTCTATAACCTAGTGGTTAGTTTGCAATCCCAGTGTTGTCCCAAATCTGAGTTCTTTACCTGGTGTGCAAAAGCAAGTCAACACAGAGCGTCAAGACATTTGTTCTACTCTACTCTGCGCAGAACAGGGTGCTAGGCAATAATTTGCAAAGGTAGCACACCTTTTGAGAAATAAACTGGGTCTTATATATAAAATAACAATAAAGAAGAAACTACAGTAAAACAACTGATTGGCTAGTCCTTCCATACTCCTAACTGTACACATGAAATCCTATCTCAAGGCTCCTGCAGTCTTTAAGATTAAGTCAGCTCCCTAGGCTTGAAGTGTGTTGTGTGTCCTCTCAATCTGCCCCACCCCTTCCTCCCATCAACTGCAGAAGTGCACTTAGTTTTGAAACCTGGAATGTTTGTAATTGTTAACCCTTTTCTTTTGACAACACCAGGTCAATAGAAGTGACTATAAATTTTGGAATGAAAAGTTACAATAAACAGTGACATCTACATCAGTGAAGGGATAGAGTCTCAGGAGTTCCTATGTGGAAATCACTGAATGCAAAGCATATCCCCCAAATCTTTAATTATTTTATAAAACCAGAATGAGGGGGTATAAAAGAAATACCATTCCTTATCCTCAGATCATGGACGTTTCATCAGGAAAGATTGTTTAAATCCCATCCATCAGAGCAGAACTAAGTGCCCCAGTGTCTCTGCGTGCTGGTCCTAGCCTTAGAGCTGTTGTGCTGCTGTATCATTCTTTAAACAAAAAGGACCAACACAAATCCAGGTTTAGGAAGAATGCATACTGCAAGCCAAAGGGTTGCTGGAACAGAACAAATCTCTCACTCTTACAATATACTGATTTGTAGTCCAACACTTGTACCCAGGAGCACTGGGAGCTTCTGAGTTTGGTTAGGTTGCCATCCAGCAACCTTTTTACAGGTGAAAAGGACACCTGGAGAGTCACTGTACTATACTGTTTAGAGAATCACATCTTCTGCTCATTTTCTTTCACAGACATAAATCTCTGAGTTTGCTTACCTGCCTCCTTTTTGCTTACGTAGCCTCATTAAAAGAATTAGGCTGGTCAGCAAGGGGCAGCAATTTAACCAGTGCGTACTCTACAAACAAAGCCTCACCAATTTCTTCTATCTCCTCTGATATTTTTGCCACATGGCAAAACCACCGTGGCCTGATCTTCCCTACATAGGTCTTCTATTTTTGAAGGGGCAGTATTTAGTATTTTCTGTCTCAGATACAAAATGTGCATGTTTTAATCCCTCCCATCAGCCTAACATCTCTATCTATAGTAAGTCTAAGATGCTTATCATTCTATAGGATAACTGCCCCATACATGGCAGAGAACATTAAATGCTCCTTCAATTCCATTACAGTCAGAGGGAGATGAGCAATTAAATAACCATATACAATAAATACAAGCAACTAAAATAACCATAGTATTGAAGTTGTTTTCAGTGACTATTGCACAAAGCCTGTGGAAAAAGGGAGAATGAGTGACATCAAGAAAGACCCTATTGGCAAAATCTTTCTTTTTTCAAAATAAGAAAGTAACTATGGCTGAAATTAGTGATCAAAAAAATCTCAAGGTGCACACATATATATATATATACACATATATGTGCTTGTGCAGAAATAAGATGCAAATATCTCTGAAATGCAACGAAAGCCGCTTTGAAAAGCTTTAGTACAGAGCAGTGTTAGGGGACCCAAGAGTCTACTTGTGTCTCTTGTGCAGCTGAAGGATAGTTTTGGTCAGGGAACATTAAAGGTGAGGCCTATTCTACCTCAACAATAACATAACAGCTATGGGATATGACAGCCCTTTCCTTCAGTATGGAATTTAGCCTTTTTCTCTTTTCTGCCCTGTTAGGGCACTATTTGATGCTGACCCAGAACGGGGTCATGAAAAAAAGCACTTCTTCATTGCAGAAGAAAATTATTGCTAGTTTGTTATATGAGCAGGCACCCTGCCTGGCCCACCAGTCTATCTGTAAGCAGCTTGTAAGTCTGATGTGATACCAGTGTTTTATAGTGGAGGATAGCAGCAGATAATTCTTTACCTGTGGGTTTGCCTAAGCTGATACTTGTATCTCTCAAGTGAATGCTGAAGTCCTCATTCTGCTCATCTCTGTGGGATCTCTGTCAGAGAGGTATCAAGGCATAAGAATGCAGCTCTCAGGATTTCTGCTCTTCTAAACAGCATCTTAAAGTTCTACAGCTATTGTTAAAGAAAAACTAATGGCACAAATCTTGGGCAGGCTTTTGATCTTCTGTTTACTGCATTTCATTTAGTGAACTTCCTTGCATGGAATTTAAGATGCAGCTTTCTATAGCAGCAGCAGCAGCAAACATTTTGATTTCTAATAAAAAAAATTATGTTGATTATTCAGGCCAATGGATCCACAGCAACCGTGACATTACTTGTGACAAGTGATGAGAACACTGGATATTTTTCACTAGAGATAGTAAATAGGAAGACAGCTGAAAAATGGAGCAAGCACTGGAAGAGATTAATGAGAAACTAAATGATTTACAAGTACTATGTCTTCATTTGACTGAGAATTAGATAAATTAACAACAACAACAAAAAAATAATTGCTCTAATGAAGCTGAAGAACAACTCCACAAACATATCACAAATGGATTTGGAGACAATGGGAGGAAAATAGAGGAGGGTGAAAGAAAGCAAAGCAAGAAATGACAGCCTGTATTTAACGTGCTTAGCAACCCAATGGAAATGGTAATAAATGGCAGAACCCCTTAATGTTGTTTACTAAGGGTAACAGGCAGGGAAGGAGAAGCTGGTGTATAGTAAACTTCATCTAAGATAGCTGATACAGCTAAAGCCCAAGCAGGAACCACTGGAATATGGGCTATTAATGGAGAAAAGGAAAGTGTCATCCCCCTCTTTATTGCTGCAAGTGATGTCTAAGTTCCTTCCTGAATCAAGTCTCTAATGCTGAAATAATCCTATTTGGAAATTATCAGAACTATTCTTGGCAACATTTCCATATCTTCTTTTGAGTTTGTTTTTGTTTGTTTCAGCCAACATAATGAGTTGAATTAATGTCAAATTCAAGAATTCTTCTGAACAACCAAATACAGCCTGCTTATTATTGAAGGAAGGTAGGAGGCAAGCAAGATGCAATTCTACTCTGGGTAAAGGCGTTTTTTAGGTACTGTATGTGTAAAAAAGGTTAAAGAACATCACAGGGACCATGAGATGAGGCATCCCTTCAGTGTGACATAGGGCCAACTTTAATAGCATACTTAGAACTACTGGAGAGTGAAATTCATCTTTGTGTAGAACATTGCTCTTAAACCTTCAAAACAAGGCTTCAAAACAATAAATGGCTGCTTATACATTTTTCTGGCTCTTGAATGGAGCTGAATTGCCTCCCAAAGGGTTAGGGTAAATATGAATATTTTTTTGAAACATGGCAGAAAGGCAACAAATAAGCAGAAAAATATTTGTTTTAATGAAGTCTTGGAAGCAGAGGGGTGTTGTGAATCCCTCTGGAGCCTGCCTATTTGCAAAAGTGCCCTTAGTGTACAGGATATTTTCTGGTAAGTGTGTTCATGCTGTACTTCTTCACTGCTTGGCAGGTGCAGCCATAAAAACTACAGCGGGTTTTTGTTTTTTGTTTTTTTTTTATTTACTCCAGAGGATTTTCCTTTCGATTCCGTTTGATTGTTCAGGTAGAATAGAGCAGAAACATAATACCAAAAAATTATCATATGCACATGGGTTACCCGTGCTACTTTAAGTGTGGTCCAAGAGACATTCATAATTAGTTTTAATTTGAAAAGGCATGCTAACTTTGCTGAACATATAATAATAATTAATGCTTTCAGCAGGGCATTATTAAATGATTCGTAGATCTTCTAAAAGTGAGATCTAGTTCTTGATCCAACCAGCATGCAAGAACATTTTTTCAAGAATTTGAATGTGAAAATAAAGTTGCCACTGACCAGCACAGAATATGATTTTTCCAATACGACATCAAGTGCCCATTGAAATTCAGTTTTCCTAGGCACTGAGTAATCTGATGAGAACTGAAGTTGCCTCTGTGCTTTGCACAAAGGTTCTCAGTCTACAGCAGCAGGATCAAATAGAAGGATTCCTGCACCACAAAACAGACTTGTGGTAAGAGCAGTTTTTTGGAGAGGCCAGTTGAATCTCATCAGGCAGAAGATAGCCTTGAATGTGCATTTTCTGCCACTTCATTTGCTGGATTTACTGCTAGATTGTGGTACAAAAGGGGGAGCACTAGTTCTTTTGTTAGCTGTGCTTCAAAATGCAGCAGTAACACTCTTCTTTTAAACATGCTGATAGACCACCACCTGGATCACCCACCAACTGAAACAACCAGTGTGACCCAGTAGGACTTGGGACTCGATTAGCCAGTGACGGTAAGTATCTGTGTGCAAGGCCAGAAGTACTCTAGACTCTTGGGGAACAATCGCATTTACACTTGAGTTCCTTGCGGGTCGTGAGGATTTATGTGTTATTAACTGAGGAAGGAGGCAGTCAGCAGTTTTACATATCTTAACTTCAGGGTTGGGTGGTAAATACAGAGAGAAGTGAAATGTAGGGCTTTTTGTGCGTCTGGTACTAAAGTAGCTGGTACTTAGCTGGTACTTAGTAGCTTTATCACTTGAACAACATGGCCTTCTGCCACTGCAACCTTATGCCAAGGAAAACACAGCAATGTATGTTTGGTGCCAGCTGTACAAGTTACACAAAGAAAAGTAGTTAGAGGGAAGTTTAGAAAATCTGAATGATTTCTGCAGGGGATTTTTTTTTTTTCACCTGCAAAACTTAATTAGTATACTTTGTACTGTAAGAGTGCAGTGCTTGAAAATGTGTTGGATTGCATTGAGATGTTCTTTTTACAGGATGCTTTCATATGCAAGTTGAAAACTCCAGCAGCGCTTCCTCAGACAGCTCCAGCTCATGCACACTGCTCTGCATATCAGAACCCATTTCATTGTGGGCCAGAAATTTTCTCATTTGACTTCTTCATTCTGTTCTTACAACAGTTTTATTTTTTAATTTGTCACCATAGAAATCTACATGACCTTTACTATAATCTTGAAGAGTTGTAGCAGACTCAGTAGAATGTATGTTCAAATGTACCTGGTAAGTGAGAAAGTCACATACAGTACTGAACACCTCTGTGCTTCTCCTGGGGATTTGGTAGCCTGCTATGCACAAGAAAGCAGAACCGAGTGCAGTGTATTTCACAGTGCATAAGGCTAGCTGAGCACTTGGTAGTATTTTTCACTTTCTGTCCATACACCATAAAGCAAAAATGTTAGTATACATATTGTTAGGCAACTGTGTAATTTCGCACATTGGTAAATACCGTAATTCTCTTGTGCTTGCCAAAATTTGCTACCTCTGATCATGGGGCTTCAGAGAAGAACACCTAAAACCATCATTTTCAATCTGGATTGGCACTTACATGCCCTGCTAAAAGTGAGTCATTGAGACTGCAATTTTGAAATCCTGCTATTAAAAAGGCAGCACCTCTCTCCTGACATGTCTGTTCACTTACTGCTGGAAACCAGTTAAGCCAAAGGAATATTTATAGCACCAGTGAGACAATAAAGTTGGTCCCTTAACTCTGACAGAGCCCATTTCAGTCCTGTCGGCTGTCTCCTTTCTTAGCTGAACATCTGAAAGCAAGTTCCATTCACTGATGGCTTCATGCTGCTCTTTGCTTCTAGATGAAGCTTCGGTCAATGTCAGTGTGAGTCCATTGTTAGACCCTTCTCTCTGTACTGGCTGCAGAGCCTGATCTCTTGTATCTAAAATCCACTTGCCCTCTTGATTACACGAAGATTCACGGAAGTTTTCTAGTCCATCTGTGCATAGGAGATTTTAAGCGTGTGTTAATTTTAATGTAAATTATTGACAAGATGAATAGGGAAA
>NW_010410146.1:386-18077 GCF_000710305.1 Buceros rhinoceros silvestris | reverse complement strand
GGAAAGATCTCTTTGTATAATGCTTTTGATACTGAAGAAATCTCATCAGGTGTTTTCCATCAAGGAAGCCTCTTGCCTTGTTTTCCCATCTTTGTATACTTCCTTGTGTGTGTCTCCTGTTGACAAGTGGTCTGAGAAACTAAGGACCAATCCCCACAGTGTTCATAGCTGCAAATACGAGAGGTATAACTGAGTATAGGCAACGCAGACTGACTCATTCTGCTGTTGTCTGCACATTTGTCTCTGTGATGACTAACATGAATTCCTTCCCTGCAGGTTAGGATGGGGAGGTCCAGTGAACAACTTCTGAGACATGGTTAAGGGAGCCCAAAGAACAGTGTTTAAGGTGGTTGGATATCATAAATCAAAACTGTAAGTTTGTAACTATCCTTTGACCTTTCTGATATTGTGGGTTGTTATGAGGATTATTTTTAAGATGTTATTAGGATGATTGTTGTTAGGATTAAGGGCCTCAAGTTAATTTCCTCCTAACAGAATAATGTGGGGGTTATTTAATTATTATTTTAGATTAAAGAAATCACAGGCCTGTCATTCTTACAATTGCTCAAGGGGCTTCTGCCACAGAGTCACATCTCTTTTTCCTCACCTGCCTGTCCTTTGTCTTAGTCATCTGCTATATATCACCCTGCTCTTTCCCCTGCTTTGTGGAACCTGATGATGGAGAATGTATGTGACCAATGTGATCTGTAATTTGCCAATAGCTGGACCCGGTACATCGGTTTGTGGCGGGACAAAGCGTGGTGCTATCATAAAGCACAGACATGCCCTTTCAATGAGATCCAATATTTGAAAGAGACTTTCAGAATTTCTTCAGCAGAAACTTTTTGCCAAGATCCTTCCCTGTCATAGGCTTACTAGATCCCCTTCTCTATCACCCACTGAAGGCAATGGGACTTGAATATTGGGAAAGAAGCAGCTTGTAAAGACTGCAAAGAAACCAAATGAAACTAAACCAATCTCCTTCAGTGAAGGCCATGTGAATACATTCCTTAATAACAAGAAGTGACTCTGATACAAAATGTTTGCTACGCTAAGGAGTCTGAAGGCACAATACAATGAAAATACTTACTCTGGCTGCATAAAATCAGAGAATTTGAGAATGTTACCAGTGTCCCCTGTGCAGATCCCTGTTGATTATCTGTGCTGTAGAGAATATAGTTTTTATTTCCCTCCTGCAAACTGATCTTGTACACACTTGTGTTTGATGTATGAACTTTCAAACCAAATTTGTTTTATTTTTTTTCAGGTCCAAAGGCTGTAGTGCTGAGACCCTGAGTTCCTCCAGTTAGCTGCCAGAAATTAAACCCAGATTCTTTGTTTCATGACCATGTCTCTTCTCCACTGTGCCCCAGAACTGATACCCTAAATACTGAATTCTGGGAATATGAGTCTGAATTTCACGGCCTTGGCCTCTTGATCTGTGTTCATGTACCCCCGCAAATGGTCCCTCCTCTACTCTCCATCCATACACAGAGCCTGTACAGATTAGTAATAAGTAGTAAATAATAATAATAAGCAGTAAGTAGCAAGTAATAAGTAATAATACCTTCTGACATTGAGGAGGCTCCTGACATGCTTGTTCAGAGACCGTGGTCTGTTCAGCCTGCTCCTGAAAAGAGAAGGAGGGTGTCCCTCTGGGAAACTGCAGACCACAGTCCTGGTGGTGAACTGAGCTGGGTGCAGTCAGTGAGCACTACAGTGAGCTGAAGGAGTAGAGACAGGCAACCTTGCCCACAATCCTTCTTCATCTGGAGCTAGACTGCTAATTTCCTTTCATCACAGACAGCTCTGCTCAGTCTATGGCCAAGCAAGCGAATGTGACAAGTAATATCAACTTACCACCTATTTGGTGAAGCTGCTAGATTTGTGGATTTGCAGATAAAGCTAAGTCAGTTGCCAAGAAAACAGCTGCACTGGTTTAAGCTCTTACTGTCTCTTTGCTGTTTGCTACCTGCCCTCTGATAGCAGTTACTATTGCTGTAGGACGTCTGGCAGAAAGAAATGTATACCTGTGCCTCTGCCATTCCCATTCACATTCTGTCAGTGGAAACCCATGTTCTTTGGTATTGCAAACAATCAAGTGCATTGGGAGATAATGTGATTTTGTTTTAAACTTGGTGAGCATGGTTTAAACTTACACACTTCATGTTTAAATTAAATTTTAAATTACTTTAAATTAATTGAAAATCATGTTTCCAGTTAAATTAATGTTACTTCATTGAGAAGTTAAATCCTCAGATGCATATCTGAATACTCAGAAATGTGAGCAGTTGTGGAGTTTTTTTTTCTTTATCATGAAATGATGAATTTGTTGCAGACAGAAGTACCAGGTTTTGGTACTGCGCCATCATAAATGTACGTTACTTGAATCTTTATTACACTGGATCAAACACTTCAATGCATATCACGAAAATGAAATCCAAGAAAATTGCCTTCATTAAGACATAAATTAGACCATTTGCTGTACTTACAAAGCCATTCCCAACCCACTTTTGGCACAAAATGTGTCTTTTACAGCCTGTCTTGGCATACACGTCTCCTATCTCCCAATTATGAATGCCTTGGGGTGACCAAGTAAGCAATAATTCCAGCTGCTCCTGAGAGAAGACACTGTTGCACGGCATTATTTTTCTGATGAATTATCTTCCCAGTAACCTGAAACAGTCTTTGCATCAGCAACATCTGCAACAGCAGGTATTTAGAAAGTGGGTCAGGTGTACCGATTGATTGGAGAAGGAGAATGGATGAAGCATGTGTGTGGAAGCATGTGTGTAAAAGTGGATCTACTTTTGTCTTTGTATTTTCCTCAAAATACCTTGTGAATTGATCCACGTCCTCTGGTGGTAGCCATAGAGGGAGCTTTGAGTATAAAGTTTCTTACTTGGAAATTTAGTCACCATGGTTGAAAAATCTGACCTTGTTACGTTTAACAGTAATTCATTATTCATTGAAGGATGTTGAGGTGCTGGAGCGGGTTCGGAGAAGGGCAACGAAACTAGTGAAGGGTTTAGAGAAATTATGGAGAGCACCTGAGGGAACTGGGATTGTTTAGCCTGGAGAAGAGGAGGCTGAGGGGAGACCTTAATGCTTTCTACAACTACTTGAAAGGAGGTTGTAGAGAGGTGAGGGTCGGTCTCTTCTCACATATTACAAATGACAGGATGAGAGGAAATGGCCTTAAGTTGCATCAGAGGAAATTTAGGTGAGAGATCAGGAAAAATTTCTTTACACAGAGGGTCATTAAGCATTGGAACAGGCTGCTGAGGGAGGCGGTGGACTCCCCATCCCTGGAAGTCCTTATAAGATGTGTAGATGTGGTACTGAACAAGTTGTGCCAGGGGAGATTTAGGTTGGCTATTAGAAAAAATCTCTTTACAGAGACAGCAGCCAAGCATTGGAACAGGCTGCCTAGGGAGGTAGTGGAGTCCCCATCCCTGGAAGCGTTAAAAAAACATGTAGATGTGGTGCTGAGGGACATGGTTTAGGGACGCTGGCAGTGCAGGGTGAATGGTTGGACTTGGTGATCTTAAAGGTCTCTTCCAACCAGATGATTCTGTGTCATTCTGTGATTTTCTTGACTTGTACAGGGACAGCATTTCTCCTTGTAATTCCTAAACCAGTTCAGAGCAAGATCTAGGTAGCACATTGATTATGCTATTTGTTGTCAGCACTGCTGGCTCTGGAATTGTGTATGTGGCAATGACAGCAGGTTGCTCTAGGTGAAAAAAAGTCTAAAATAAGATGAAAATTTCAGGAGGGAAAGGTCTAAAATCTGCAGACCAAGGATTACAGACAGCTAGAGAAGAGGTAGATGGAAAACCTGTGTTGTTTTGAGTCTAGTGTTAATAAATCAGGCACCTGGGCAGGAGGACGTATTGTGAAAACATCTGCAGTGTAAAGTTTGATTCCCTGGGGTGAGAAAGGAGACGGTAAAAGCAGCAGCTGCTGCAGTCAGGCTGAGAAATCTCTGGTTTTGTTGTTTATTTTAACAGCAATACTGAGCTTATGTTGTGTTGATGGCTCTGGAGACTGTCTAGTTTTCTTTTCGCTGTCTGGGCAGGGCAGATTTGCAGCGCACGTTCTGGGAGCTGTCCATTAAGTTGGCTTACGCATAAAGTGGAAGAACCACCTAGATGGAACAGAGATATTGAAGGAAGCACCTTAACCATCAAATTTAGTCCTTTGCAAGCAACTCTGTGATAAATGTCAACAGATAGGTCAACAGAAATGCTGCTCTGTGCATATCCCAGGAGCCACAGAACACTGCCCCCAAACTTGTAATAATGTAAAAGTCCATAATACAAAAGGCAGAATCACAAAAACACACCACAGGAAAAGAGCAGAAGAGATTAGGATTTTACAAATGTGTTCAGACTCTAAAATATTGGGAGAATTTGTCCCCTAAAGAAGTCTAGCAGATCCTACAGAGTAAACAAACCCTTGTGCTACTGACAGAGACCAAAACCTTGCAAGCCTTCCCTGCCAACCAGCTCTGAAATAATTGTTTGGCCACAAATCTGGTGTCCAGCTTGACCCTTGATACCTGAGCAAAATGCGTCATGATTTGGACAGCTGTTTATCCTCCATGTCCATTCAGTTTTCTCACTGGCCTCTATCTTCTGAGACAGCTAATAAGGTTCTCTGTTAGTATCAATTATGGATATAGTGATAGCGAGGCATAGTAGAAACTGACAGAATACAGACTCTCACACCCATCTAATCTTGACCATTCACTCACCATTAGAGAGATCTTGTCAAATCTTGATTAAAAAAATGCTGAAATAATCTAACTTTTTTTTAAAGCTTGTTTGTTTCTGTTAGACCTTGCTGCAGGGTAAAGGAGAGGGGCTCATTAGAGACTAGTGCAGGAATCTTGTTGGTTTGCTTTTCTATGTTGTTACCATACATTTCTATTTTCTTTTTTCACAGTTGCTGGCTATAGTAGCAAGGTTTAGATAGAAAATCTGGCCTTTCTTATGCATTGTCATAAATTAGGTAGGGCTGCTGTCAAACTAGATTAACTTTAAGGCTCTTTATGATAGACAATGTCTCTTAAAATTACCCTATGAGGTTTCAAGGCCACTAAGGGCTATATGCTTCTAGCCTTAAAACAAAATCAGAAGAAAGCAGATGTGCAGACATTGTAAAAGAGAAATCAAGTGAAAGCTTCAGCCCGCTCTTTACACCAAGAAGTTGTACATAACACTCTGGAGCAGGCGTAACAGAGAGGGCGTTGTGGAAAAGTCCGTTAGTAGTTACATTGATCTTGAACAGAAACTGGCATTTCAGTATACAAATCACAACGAAGTTTCCAAACACACAAACTCAACTCTGAGTGGCAAACTTTTGAAAGTCTCATGCATAGTTCCGAATAGTTGAAAAAGATTGTGTTCATAATGCCTTAACATACAGAAAATTCCATATTCCTGTTAGTGCTGAGAAGATTCTGGAAAACCCCTGAATACAGTCCTATTATTTACCATTTTGCTGTAACCTTTTTGTTTAATTGATTTTTTTTGACTGGTAAGCTCTCTCCATTTTTAATAGCTGGCCTTATTATAAAACTAATTAGTGTTTTACTTCTATTGTTGTGAGAAATAGAATAATGAAAAAGCCTCAGAGCAACAAAATTAAAAATATGATGTTTTTCTAATGATGCTGCGCTGGGCCAGACACTTATGTATTTCTTTCAACAAACTTTCATTTTCTTTAGAAATGAGAGAAAAAAGAAAAGAGAGTTCTCTTTGGGATACTTGAAGTTCCCTTATTACACCAGTCCTTACAACTAAAATCTGAGAAAATGGGAGCAGTGAACTGTAAAAGACACTCAGGGTTAGGTTTCTTCTTCAAAACTAATGGTATGTTTATTACCTTCATTCTAGTACTAAGAATACTCAGGAATTTGTTTGACATCTGGAAAGATATCAATGCATCCTGAGTGGAACAAAAGCCCTTATTGGCACTCTGCTACTGTAAATTAACTAAATAACAAGGGACTGAGATTAAAGAATTTATTAATGGCTTTACAGAGAAGGGTCAGAAATAGTGGCAGTGTTGGTTTTTGATAACTACTGTAATAAAAAGCAAATGACCTGGCTTGGTTTTCCTGGGACATTGGTCTGCAGGCCATTAGCAGTTTGGAGTCTGCCAGGGCAGCCGACCCGAGTTGACTCAGAGGTGTAGCCCAGAGATAAACATTGCCCTCAGTATAAAGATAAAGGGAGAAGTTTGGGGGAATTCTTCCTGCTTGGGGTCCTGCTTTTGATTGGGCTCCCGCTGACCCTGCTCCTCTTCATTTTCCTATCGCTGAGGGCTGCTTTCCCGTTTATTGTGACCACTGCACATTTGCTGGGCTGAGTATAGCTTTGTATACTTTATATTGGCATTTGGTATTAGTTTGGCTGTTTCATTTAAATCTGTTTTAATTTCAACATGTAGGTCTCCTCTTATTTCCCCAATCCCCCTTCTTGGCTGGGAAGGGGTAACTGAGTGGTAGAGAAACTGTTATTGTTTAGTCCCAGATACAGGCTAAGTGTAGACGCAACCTTAAAGGATCATCTTGAAAAACTAGAAGTAATCTGAGATACCTAATTCTGCTACAGTCAATTTACCTTAGGGGACTGTATATTGAAGTTTTATTGAAAAATTCAAAGCTACAGGGGTTGACCTTTGAAGAGAAATTAAATAGCTACATGATTACACTTAGCTGCATTTATACACTTGTATCAGTATAAGTAGCCCTATTTTAAAAGGCAATACACTGATTTGAGCTACTGATATAGAACTTCTAAGTACTAGTGGTAAGAGAACATGTTTCAGTGGCTGTGTTAGTATTTCTATGTCTGAACTGCTACACCGACACTAAAACTGTGTCTAGACAGATGTTTAGAAATGGGTTGCTTATGTGCAGGATGCAACACAGATGATGTGAAATTATGTATTTTGATTTTATGTTGCTTATGACATTAAATGACCACAGTTGGTTGTGAAGTATATAATTTAACAGCATCTTCATCCCTTAATGTATAACATAACACTCTGTATTGCTTTATTGCATTGTATTGCATATTGTATTGCAGGTACTAAAAGAATGTTAAAATGATGCATTTTCTCCTTATTTAATTTTTAACAGTATGTGTAGTTATACATTTTAGGTTATATTCTTGTCATACATTTTAAGTTATATTCTTGTCAGATATTCTGCATAGTTCAGTTTATTTGTGAGATAGTACTGGCGTCTTTTCTGAAAAAAAAAAGCGGAAGTTCATTTTGATTTCTTTCTATTGCCCTGTTGTCAGTCCTTGTGTTTTGTGACTCATTTGGCTCCATTCTTTCAGATATGCCTGTAGAATCAGTCTTAGTATTTGTATTCTTCTGTGTTGTCAAATACAGTGTTGTCACCTGTACTCATCGAAGTGAGCAATCACAGTTTGCATTTCTTTACCTGTAAAACCCAGAGACCCACAGAGAAAAGACCTTTTGGCAAAGAATGCCTTAGAAGTTTGAATAGAGGGTGTCTCAGAAGAAAATCAGTCCTGAATTATTAAATAAAAAAATATTATTGGAAATAAAGAATCATGCCCACATACCTGGGCAGCCCAGGACCAGCAGACCTCATAAAAGGGTCTACATAACTTAAAGATCCAGGACTTTGAGCCATTTCCCTCAATGTGCAACTTTTCGTTTGCAGCTGACTAAATTTTTCTCTAAATTTCTTCCTTAACAAGTTCTCAAAAACAATGTGTGAATTTCTGTTTTCAAGAGACCACTTTATTATATATTAGGATTAGATATTAATCCTAATAACTAATGTTGCTCCCAAAGTGTCTCATGGACAAAGAAACAGTAGAGCTCCACTTCAGCTATTCAGTTGTGAATGTCTTTGCCAAAGTGGAAATGTGGCTGAAAACGGTCAAAAGGCTCTCCTCTTCAACATTGTCCTATTCTCTGCTTCGTTTACGCACTGCCATTTCTACACTAGAAACTCTAGTTCCTTTTTTAATTGATATACTGATCATATTGAGAAAGGTCTGTAGTTGTCCACGTCAAAACTCTACTCCAGAGTAAAGGCTGTGCTATAGTTAAGTACCACATCTTACGTTAATCAGTCTTCCTCAGGTAGACCTGTCCTAGCTTTGCCTCAGCTCTAACAGCAGAAATGCTGTCCCAAATGCGGATTCTTTCACCTGATGTGCAATGAGCCAATTCACACACAGAATCAAGGTATTTCTTTTATTTCATTTCCGTGCAGAGATGGGTGCTAGGTGGTAACTTCACAAAGCCAGCACACCTTCCCTGTAGTACAGGATTTATTTTCTAGACCAAAGAATGTAAAATCACTTTGTCCCTAAGATTACTGATATCATTTGCCTATGTGATTGGCTGACTAGACCTTTGCTCCATTTAAAGCCGTAGTGCATTTACTTTTTACTACGCATGCTCAGGGGGTAGGACGCTTTCATGGGTAAGGGACCTTCTAGACAAGGGAAGGGTATTTTAGTATGTTAATAAGGTAAATTCACAGTAAGTTCAAGCAGTCAGTGCTTTCTGCTATCAGTTCTATGCCAAGGCTGAAGGCACTCATGATTGCCATCTTCCATTCAGCTCCTCTTCATACCAACATGAACTCAGTCAGCACTCACTTCCATCGGTCATACTGATCTGTCTCTTTCAGCATCAAGGCTAAGCTTCAACAAACATCCCAGGCTTGCCTGTCTTTCTAGACATCAGAAACAGCTGGTGCTTTTTATGGATGTCTACTTTGGAGGAAGTGATCCTCAGAGACTGTAAGAAGCAGAAACAGGGGTTACAGTGTTTCAGCAACAAGGACAGACTTTCCTTCTAGGTAGGGGCTGTTACTTCCATTTCTTTTTGCTGTGTAACAATTTGTTGTGGAGTCACTCACAAAAGCAAACAGCAGTTAGCTACCCAAAAAATGCAGATTTATTGCAATCAAAGTTGCCCAGCACTCTGACAGATCCAAGTTGAATACAAGTTCAGATGTCAGGTGGGAATACATTACTGCACAATGAATTTCTAAGCTTTAAGGAATATTCTTTAAGAAAGATGAACCAAATGTGCTTGTGCTTATAGAAGGGAAAACCTCTCACTCAAGGGTACCCAAAACAAGGGGTCACTCACACAAAAGGGGGTGAGGGTTCACTCAAGGATATTCAGAAGAAATCATTCACTCGCCAGAAGGGGAGGTAAGGGCTCACTCAATCCAAGGAAATTTCCTTGCACAGTATCCAAGGGGAAAATCACAGACTGCAAACATTCTGTTTCAAGGAGGACCCACTCAAAAACAATTCTCTGGCAGGACTCCATTTATACCCATGTCAAGTCTCAGTTCTTATCATTTTATATAGTTGGGGGTAAGTGCACAACAAAGGCAGGCTAAGGGCCTGGGCTGTGAGGTGCCAAGCTGATCTTCATCCGGTCTTTGGCAAGCCCTGGTCTTTGTCAGGTCCTTGTCAGGGCAGCTACACCTGCCACATGATTTTAAATTTCTGGCTCATTCTCAACCTCAAAATGTGAAATGTACTCCATAAGCAAGGCACTATGCTGGATGCAGGAGACAGGGGTTCAGATCCTTGCTCTCTCAGGAGTGTAGTAGGTAACTTCCAGCACACACTGCAATTGATTTGACCTTTCTGTACACTATATTGTCTGTATGCAAGTTGTTTTCTTTAACCTAACAAAAGGGACTTTTAAAGTTATGTAAGAGCTGAGCATACTAAGAGGAATGAGCTGCTTAGCATAATTCTAGTCCTGAGAGGAGCTTATATTTGTTGTTTATCTTCTTTGATCTTAGAAAAGATGCTTTGTCACAGACTAACCTCTTTCCTCACTAGAAGAGAGTTGCTGAAAAATAACTAATAAAAATAAAAATAATACTTTGCTGACATTACTGATACGCAATGTACTGTACCCAACTCCTAATCATGTCTGTTGCTTGGTCTTTAGCTTGAATTTGCAAGGTCAGCTTATTGCATATGTTGCCCATTTGTAGCCGAGGGCATAGTTCAGTCTTCTGAAAGCTGTACAAAAACCAGATGTATCAGGACAGACTCAAATTGCAATTGAATGTGTGTCCGTTGGAAGTAACCGGTTGCTTTACTTTCCACATGGGGACCTACATGTTGAAACTGCCTCCAGTTATCACAATAACAATGTTTGGCATAGCTGTGCTTTTTAGCTAACAGCAGACAGACAGACAAAAGGGCCATTGAAATACTTAATTTCTGCTGGCTAGAAGTGCCTTCTTAACTGAAATTTGTTCTCTAATCTGCATGCAGTATTTATGTTGTTTAAAACATGTTACCATTTAAAAAATATTTTGAGTGTGGGATGGTGACATCTGTTTGCTCCCTGCCTGTGCCTAGTCTCTGTGTCCCAGCCATGACATCAATTATTACAGTTCCTGCATACAGTAATTCCATTTTACCTCAGACTTCTTCAGCCATGACAGGTCTTCACAGTAATACAAGAAACAGTGCTTATTGCAGTGAAATTGTACAAGGTCACATCAGATACGAAGACAGTGCAAAGAAGTTTCTTCTTTTTTTTTTTCTTTGTCCCTGAATGCAGTTTTGTCATGCTCTGTGTGCATGGTTTGTACATAGAACTGTACATTTGCCGTGCAAACGAGTATTGCAGTCATTTCATCTGCAGAACCCACAGTCTCCTTTTTTTGCTAAATTACGTTGCTCAGTCGGTTCTGAAATTGCCTGCTGCTTTGCATCCTTCTGAATGTTATGTGGTCCATGGCTCTCGTTTTGCAACAGGAAAGAATTCATATGAAATCTGTCTTGAATAAATACAGACTTCACTCTTTTCCTGAAGTTTACAAGGAAGGAAGCTCACGCATTAGCCCTCCTTACTTAACATGGTTACATGCTCTGGAAGACAATGCAGATGTGTTCCGTTTGCACTGTACAGTGTCTGTGTCTGCTTCCAAATGGTACCACACGATGCCCTGCACTGGATGGAGTGTTAGACCTGTTTGAGTGCGTTTGTTGGGCTCATGTTACCTTCTGCTGGATGCAAGTTACAAAGGACGTTCTCATTCTAGAAACAATATTCGTGACAATTACAGCTTCTGCCACAAAGGTATTTCAGGATGGTATATACCCAGCCTGCTCAAAATATCCTAGTTTTTATTGTTTTGGAAAACCACAAGAGTTTTTTTGGGGGGTTGTTTTTGGGGGGGGGTGTTTGTTTGTTTTTTTTTAGGTGGGGAACAAACATGCAAGCTACTTTATGTTGAAAAACCATATATATAGGGTTTTCTTAAGATTCCTGACACTATAAAACATGAAGTAGAGAGTTTGGCCCTTCTCTGCTTTATCTCTCCTGTTGCGTCCTTCAGAGTTTATTGTCTTAAGAATATCTAGTGAAGACTGATTCAAAAGTATCTATAAAAGAGCTAGGAAAAGAGACATTGTGGGAGAGTCTGGTGCAACTGACTGATGGGTGAAACCTTGTCTTTTTACTAATTACATCTTGAACTTTTGTAATCTTCTTACATGGATTTTATCTCCTAACTTCCAAGATAAACAAAGGACTGATCTTTGATCTGCTCTGTCAGCATATATGATCATCTGTAATAGCCCTGTGCATGGTAGCACTGGCTTCAGCAGCATGTAGCTCTGTGTGGGCTGTGTGCCCAAATATCCAGCCTTAAGGAAGAGTCTACAGCTTGCCTTGACCATCGTGTTACTTTTGTGACTTCTTTGGCAATATCCAAGCTTGTTAGTTTAAAGATAGCTCATACATGCCTCCACCAGCTGCAGTGACCACAGTAGAGCAGTATCTGGTGTTTCTCTAATATTTCTCTGTTCCTCCTCTGTGATCGCCTTTCTCTTTCTATGCTTAAAATAGAAAGTTAAGATCCTTGCATTTAAAAAAGGAAAAGAAAAAAGCTATGACAAGGATGAAAACACCTTGCTTTTACTAGCCATTTTCCTCTAGGCTTCAACACAATGAAAGAAGCAAATGTTAATTAAATGACTATCAAAATATTCTGGTAATATTATAAACTATAAGAATTAAGCTTGTACAATCTTTTTCTTTGTAATCAATGAGATCTTGAGCTAAAATTAGAGTCTAACATTTGAAATATCACTCACTTATTTGTTAAATTTAATGAATACCATTTCCTTATTGCTTCTGCTCTCTTTTGTCTGCCTGATTCAACCAGCAGAGTACCTACTCTAATCAGTTGATCATCCTATTTTTAATTTACAGGAGTGATTTAATCCCTCTGAATTAAAGAAGGGGCAAGAAACTCCATAAACCTGAGTAATGAGATTTGTTAAGCATTATTTTATCATTAGGATCTTTCCTAGAGCACGTATCAGGAAAACAACTGATTAGAACATAATGAGGGGAAAAGTATGCTGATTCCCAAAATCCCGCAAGGTTCCTTCTCCTACAAGGTTTTAAATTCTTTCACCTCTCACCAAAATCAGCATTAGAGAAGGGCATGACCTGGTTTGCCAACACTGATTAAAGAAGAACATACAAAACATACTGGTTATTCAAAAATAGTATTATAATTTTGAGATAAGGCACTTTAGGTAGTCTACTCTTTATTAATAATGTATATTTCAAGGCTCCTTTTACTAAATGGGGGGAAAATAACAGTTAGATCTGTATTTATCATTATAGACTTGAATCAACAAAAATCAGTCTTGAAAGGTTGTAGGTTCAAGGGTTATAAATAGCCCTATTAGGAATACCCTACTTTTTTTTTCAAGAAAATATAGATGTGATTTAATAGAGGTAAATACACAACATGGATATCTAATCTGAGCCTATGAAACCATGAAAGACTTGCCAGCAATTTGAGTGAGTTTCTTTTTGAGCAACAAGTGGAGAATAAAGCTAGCAACGTGAGGCTGACACAGGCTTGAATTGTATGTCCAGCCCAAGCCTGCAGTGGGGTGGTGGGATGTCCTTTCAGTGCCTCTGACCTTTTTTAGGCTGTTGTCTTCTGCGCATCCTGTCCCTGGTGCTACCAGCAGGGACAGCACTGAGTTCCGTTATTTGACAGACCTTGCCCTGCCTCCTAAGAATGCAGAAGCTTTTGCTGTTGTGAACTGCTCCCTGTGTATCCCTCCAGCTAGACTCTTCATAGCATGTGTGACCTTTGGATATCTGAAGATGTGGTGTCCAAAAGATCCGGCTTATGTGTGTCTTAAGGGAATGACATTTGATCACCTCTGATACGCAGAATATATTTTGCTGCTTAAATTCAGTATTCGTTCTGCTGGCTTTGTTGTCTTTGCTGATGCCTTTAGGGTCAGAGCCTCACCTACTGATGTTTGCTGGTTTGAGCCTTGTTGTTCCGAACAAAGTGTTTTGCCAGCCAGCTAATGTAATATTGTTCCTTTGAAGGCATCAGATACTGCAACTTGAGAGCCCAGCTACTTCTTCACTTTACCGTGTAGAATGATCAGTCTTTGCCTTTGGTTGGCTTCCAGTAGCACAGCAACATTATTCCACTAGGCATCAAAAAGGTAATGAATGTCCTGCAACCTCTTAATGCTTTTTCTTCCCTGTCTCAGTTACCTACACCAGACTACTAATGTTTTGAGTTCCATAGGTGATGTTGATACCAATAGAGGTAACCATGACACTTCCATTATTAATGCCCCAGGGTCTGATTTTCAGAAGTGCAGGGATCCTGCAGTTTTTGTTTACTCCATTTGGAACTGGGAATTCTTTGTAATTCTAAAAATGGAGTCCACAGCTTCTCCTGGGGAAAAGACAAAGAAAGATCTGAGACCTTACTTTATGGATCTCCCAGGTTAGATTTGCAAAAGTACATGGTAATTTTGAAAGCTTCTATCTTCAATACCATCTAAAGGGTCTGGCATTTTTCTAAACAATTTCTAGAAGACAGAACTATTCACAGGTGTTAGGGTACTTACCAAAATCAGGTAGTTCAAAATCTTTGAGTCTCTTTGGGTAACAGTTGTTTTCTTGTTTGTAAAGCACCCTTGATTTGAATTTTGGAGTAGCAGAGTTGAAAAAAAGTTTACATGCTAACTCCAAAATGAAGTCCCCCTCTCCAACTCTATTTTTTCTTCCTTCAGAAAGAAATGTATTATTATTCTACTGTAAACTATTTGTTTACAGGCATTAGTTTTCCACATAGTTTAGAGAAGGTTCCTTGCTTGCCAAAAAGGTTGTATCTTCATGTAACAAACTTCAGGGTGAGGAAAAACAGGTGATGAGAACAGAAAGGCTGCTGGTGTGTGAACATTGCCGTATCAACTTTGTAAGCAGAAGAGAGAAGACGCAAGTTCACATCATGGCAAATACAACAATTTAGAGAAGAATGTTAGTTCATTAATGTTTAAATGCAGTTCTCAATAGTTTATGTGCAACACAATTCAGTTGTGTGGTCCTGGCTGCTTTCGGAGAGGTAGGTATTACTTGCCAGTGTCAAACCTTTTAGTCTTCACTGCATACCACAGCTCATTATGGGGGATCATAGCTTCAGGTGAGGTAACTTGATATATTTATGTGCGAGAAATCCATAAATATTTAAAACTGATGTATATTTACTAGTGTAATCATCACCATCATCATGGCTTGGCTTCGCGAACGAAGATCTGGGAAGGGCTTTATTGCATATAGAATTAGTTGCCTGGTTTGTCTGCCAGCATCTCAAAGCTTGCAGCTCAATTATCACGTTACCTAAGTCTGGCCAGTGTTTTTAATGGATTCATGCTTCTGCCCTCTCCTTCTCCTTAAGCTCTTCTGAGCTCCTTTGTGACCCAGACGAATTGAAATCTTCTCAGCTTAGTGCACTGGCAAATGAAAATAGGTGACTAATGTTGATTGTCTTTTGATATTTCATACCCTGCTTGCCAAGAATGTCTCATGTATTGTGATCGTTTAAAATCCTACTCACTCATGTTAGTCATGTTTTTCAGAGTAGATGAGTTGCACTCAGTTGACAAAGAATATAATCTTGAGCAGATGCTCACTAGTAGCTATCCCTTCTTATACTTACTTAGCATAACAAGAAATAATGAAGACCACAAAGGACCATTTAGTCATGGTCTGAGCTGTTCTACTTATTGAACATATTTACGTTTTCTACATCAGCACGAACACACTTATGAACTACTGACTCTGTATCATAAGTCATTAGATTTCATGCATGTACAAGTTCTGAGTGCAGTAACCTGCATTTGGCTAAAACCTGGCTTCCAAAAAGACATCTTGTCCTGGTTGGGGAACATAAAACCATTAAAAATTACTTGGTGCCTTTGTTAGCTTGTTTCAGTGATATGTTCTCACCTTAAGAAGAAAAATTGTGTGCTTAATTTGAATTTGCCTGACTTCAGTTTCCACCTCAGCTTCTTGTTACGCTATTCTCCACCAGATTAAAGAGCCCTTCAGAGTTCAGTATTTTTTTCTCCATAGAAGTACTTATATGCTGTAATCAAGTAAATCTTTTTGATACTGTAAACAGAGTGAGCTCTTTAAGTCTCACTTAGCAGCATTTTTTTTCGATTCTCAAATCACATTTTTCACTCTTAATCTGCTCCCTCTCTCAGATTTTTCAACATTTTTTTCCAAAACATGGGCAGGAACACAGTATACAAGACTGGTCTCATCAGTGATATATCCAGAGATAAAACTATCTCCCCTACTTCCCTAACGCAGATTAATTCTTCCTGGTAGCAGAGTCGGAGAGAGTGTCTAGGATGACTAGGATGACTACAACCCCTAAATCTTTTTCAGCAAGCACCATCTCCCTCTCAGCACACAGCACCTAAATCCTTCAAGCTTGTCACAGGGATTTAGTTACAGTAAGTATATTTTGTTTGACAAGGTTCAGTTTGCTACTTGATTCAGATGACTTCATGTGGTTGCTTGGTCCTTACTTCCTTTACTCTTTCTCTCCTTTTCTATGTCATTTTCAGATGGACCTCCTTTCCTCAAAAACATAACCATTCGATGAAGGTTCCTTATTGTCAGCTACTTTTTGTCATGAGGCCTTTGGGCAACTCAGTTTACCATCTGCTTTAATGATATCATGGAATACCACATTTTCTTTCAGACTGTCTTAAAAGCATCAATATGCACTTAACCAAATGAGCAATCTCATAAAAGAATTTATTTAGAGAAGTTTGATTAGTTCTGCTCTTCATGAAAAAGACTGGAATTATTTATATTCACTTCTTTGAAGTCTTTAAAAAATAAATCTTTTATCTCAACGTTTACTAAAACAGGTAAAAGTGTCTATTCTGGAACAGGGAATAAAAGTTATGTAAGTTCACTTTTAGGAGAATGGTCTTGATACCTATCTTTCTTAATTACTAGCAGGCTGCAGTAGTTCTTCATAATCCTCTTGAGATCCATCTGCTCATTTCTTTTGCAGCAGAGAAATACTTAATGAACATATTTACATTTTCCACATCAGCACGAGCCCACTTATGAACTACATTTACTGATGGACCAGTAACCCCACTGGTGTGTTATTCCTAACACACTTGAAAGGTGTCATTTGCCTTCAGCTCCTACAACCAGAGATTTTTTCTTGCCTATTTACTTCCCTTATGAATTTTTGATATTGTAACTTGTAATTTATAGCAACTGTAATTGATATAATTTCTCTTTTTTCCATTTATTTCCATTTATTTTCCATTTATTTCTGTTTATTTCTAACTGCCACAGTTGATCTTTTATGGGAAAATGACTGCCTTTCGTGATTGCAAAACCATAGCCTTTTGGCCATTTAATAGATCCTTTAAGAGAGCCCCTCTTTTGGTGTTTTTTGACTTGCAAATTCCCCTTACTGTTTTTTGCAGTTTGTGGAAATTAACTCTTTTGAAGCAGCAGAATGATGCGGATTTTATTTGGACTATCCCTCATTTACCCATGGTGAATGCAGTCAGGCCACGATCACCTGTTCCCAGTGAATTTAGTGATATCTACCATTTTTGTCTCTTACAATAAGGTCCAAATACTTATCCCTTGCAGGATAGCTACCGGGCTACAGAATTACCTTTTGCAAATTGCAGAAGTTATGAATGACTTAACAGAGTCTGCAGTTGAAGCTAGAAAAGGGCTACACTTGTTTCCTCACAAACAAGGAAAACTAGGATACTACCTGTGAATGAATGTTTCATGCACCCCTTAATATTTCACCAGCTTCCAAAAATCTTTGACAAACTTTAATCAGGCCTAAATGTAAATGGAAGACATGAGCTTTTTGGGAGTTCGGTTGCTTTCAGACCTTCCTCTGACACCAGCCTTTTGTCAAAAAGAAAGCTTTTTTGCATTTTTTTTTAAAGAGGTAGCAGTTATGAGGAAAGCAAGGGATAAGAATCAAGAAGGCCTGAGTCACATTGAATGGGGCTGGTGTCCTGGAATAAACTGGATTAAGGAAGTCAGCCACAACTTGTTCGGAAGCCTTAAAACAGCTCTGGCAGCGCCAGGCTGAGCTTTGATGAGCAGCAGCACGCAGGCAGGGTTGTGCGGGTCCGACAGCTGGCTCGCTGCCTGCGGGGTCGCGCCTGCTTGCCGCCACTCACTCCTCGGGAAAGGTTTTGGAGGCACCGAAACAAGCTGTGTCACAAGCAGCGACAGCAACGAACCCCAGACTTCAAAACAAGGGCAGCTGCCGGGCATTAAGAACTCCCT
>NW_010410146.1:0-254 GCF_000710305.1 Buceros rhinoceros silvestris | reverse complement strand
TGAGGGCCGCCTCCCCCCCGCCGCTCCCCTCACGCTTGGGGGCAGCTGGGAAGGGAAACCCTGCGGGCAGCTCATACCTCCTGTGCGCCCAGCTGTGCCCCGCTACCCGCCCTCGCCGGAGGAGGCGGCTGACAGCGAGCCAGGAGCGCCGAAGGTATTAATAGGCAGCCCGAAGGCAGCGGCCTAGGCGTCTGCAGGGGTGCGGGGCGAAGGCTACGAGGTTGGCGCAGGAGCGGCCGCAACTGCGCCGGGGA
>NW_010410145.1:0-50895 GCF_000710305.1 Buceros rhinoceros silvestris | reverse complement strand
AGCCGGAGCGGAGCCCGGTCCGTGTGTGGGCCTCTTCAGGAGGCAGCCCTGCTGCGGGTACCCAGCGAGTCGGAGGTAAACTGTTCCTCCCAGCAATTAAGTGAGGGTTCTGTAGGAATTCGTGAGTTAATTACTCGTGTCGGAATTAACTAGTGCAGCCCTCGCGGTGCTTCCCTTCCGCAACAGCCCCCACACGAGGGAGAGGCGCGGGGGTTTCCTGGGGCCTCTTGGGCAGGGACAGAAGTGTCAGGCAGAACGCTGGTCCCTGAGCATTGTGCTACATCCTTAAGTTTTCCGTTTCTTTTGAGTGTACACTGATAAAAGAGTCTCTCCAGTCACCTTTCCTCTGTGAAATGACTCATGAGGCCTTAATGGAGCACGCTGGGGTGAGGAAGGCTGGGGTAAGCTATAAATTTTTGTGCATCATAAATTGTCTAGAGATTGTGAGGTGAATTTAAAGTATGCTAGTTGGAATATCTTTTTGATAACGTAATGCCAGCACTATCTTGAAGGACTTTGTGGGAAGTTCCTAACCTTGGTATGTAAAACTCGGATGCAGCGCTAGGTATTGAGTGCGTGAGGTGCAATCGGCATCCCTACACACTGGACATCCTTCTCATAGTCCCTGTCTCGTCTGCTGTTTCCCCCACTTTATTGCAGCAATAAAAGCATGGCAACCATGAGCAAGAACTGGACTTGGAACAGAACCCTAGATGTTGGACTCTGGTGTGGGAGGAGGTTGTTATCAAGTTTCGAGAGCTGTAAAAAATCAAACACGTGGAGGTGTTTATACCTTTAGAACTACAATGTGCTTTCTGGGAAAAAAGTGGGCACTTAAAGCGTTATCTTGTATACAGCTAAAACGCTGGGCAGAGAGGGAGTTTTATGAGACTTCATACTCCCAGGTCAAGTCTTTGCTGACTTCTGGTATTCATGGTATTATTTGCCTTTCTGTAGTAGCCCAATTTATAACGTTATCCTGTAGGTATAGTGATTTATTTTGATCCCAAGCCTACAATTTACGTTCCCACTAAGCAGTGTTTTCTCATGCAAACTGTCCTTTGGAATGTGATGTGGTTGCTTGCCTGAGCATGAGATGAAGAATCATGCTATTTATTCACAATCTTTTGTCTGAAGAGTTTTTTACGCCTCTGGACACAGCCTGGGTACTACCACTTTTGTGTTACCATATGCCAATGCGTGAAAAGGATTTACCTCCCTAACAGGCTGGTGCTTGAATTTGAGGGAGCAGGTACACAAAGGAAGATGTAGAAAAGGACTTTTTCTTTCCTGACTCCTGTTAAAGGAGCTGGGAGTGTATTATTCCCATTAGGGGCAAAGCATTTGTTTAATTTCTGCTGAACGTTGTGGAGTTCCAGAGCTCACCTAGGATTTGGTGTGTTTGTTTCCAGTTGGCATGCTGAGTTCAGCCCAATTAAATGTCAATGTGTCAATGAAATACGTGTATCAGAAAGAAATGATAGGGATAATTAACGTAGGTAGAACTGTTTAAACACTGTTTTGATAATTAACATTGTGGGGATGCACAATATTTCTCAATATTTCTATTTCTTTTTTACATTGTAGGCAGATGTAAGTATTTTCAAGGTCTACTGAACTTAATATTCTTTTGTGTTCTTGATCTTTAGTATTAGTTTCTGCAATCTTCATGTATGGACAATTTTTAGAGTATCTTTCCTAAGTTTTTAGTGCTGTAGACTATTAAAAAAAGGAAAATAAATGTTGAAATTAATAATACAATTGTGAAGTAGTTGAGGAAAAAAAAAAAAACAGAAAAAGCAGTTTTTCAGTTTTTAAAGAGTACCTAAGTGGGAAATGAAGCTAGCAAGGAAGAATCCTTAATTTAGGGTCATGATTGTGTCAATCTATGTACAGATTAAAAGAAAAATGTCCATAAATATTTTAGACAACATATGAAAAAACATTAACAGATGGAAAATAGCAGGACTGACCTCTCTTTTAAAGTAAAAGAATTAACAATGCTGTCATCAAATTTCATGTTTTCCTTTGTCACCATAGTTTTGTACTGGTTTCCCCAAATCTTGAGCATCTTACAAGTGTATACGGCATTTGGAAGCATTTTCTGTATTTTCTTTCTGATGTGGTGTTAGAAATACTTTACGTATCAATCATCATAACTAGTAGTGTTGCTCGGTTCCAGTTTGGTGGTGTGTTTTCCTGTGTGACTGAAAAACTTGGCACTTTACAGTTCTCGATTTACAAGTATCTGAACCTTTGCTATAAATCAGAAATTTTCAAATTCACTCAGAAAAAAACTCTGCTTGGGCTTGTAATAAAATGCACTTTTTTTTTTCTCTTAATAGGGGATTTTTGGATTTACGTTAAGATAGTGTTACGTTACTGACTTAGCTGGAATTAACCTGGTGCCTGTGAGCACCATGAATTCGGAACAGGTACATGAGATCTCATTTTTGCGAATTACGGATGCTCTTACATTTACCCACGGGTGTTGCTGCACCGTCCTGTCGGAACATACTGATGTCTTGTGTCTGATCAGGACAGAACACTCCATAGCTTGCAAAACTGAAACCTTAATGAATACATCTTTACGTGCAGTTGCCTGTGCACTACGGTAAGCATTTATAATAAAGAGACTAGTGTGAGGTGGATTCGTGTTATTGAGAAGTTTCTGTTTTACTGTATTCATCAACAGCACTGAATGTGGGGTGCAGCAGTGTTTGAATACTCCGAGCTGTGCATTTTGGAATTGTTTCTTAGAGGCTCTGAAGAGTACTTGCTAACTTTGCTCTGGGGAGGAGTTCAGAGCGGGGGTCGAGCTGCGATCACTGATTGTATCCACTGTCTGAACTAATTGGAACTAGGATGAATCTGATTCTTTTCTTTTTTTTCTTCTTTTTTGATGCTTACTTTTAACATACGTTGTTCTGTTGGCCAGAAAAGACAAACAAGGAAATATTCCTCCTTTGGTGGTGAACCCATCCTGTGGTGTAATTATGTGTGTGGGCTCTCTCTTTGTACTGCATCTCAAGCAGCAACTGCAGCTCAAGGATAATTCAGGTCAGAGGGAACCTGGCAGCTTAGTAGCTTACCTGGTCCAGTCTCCCATCAGAGAAGGGCTGATTTCAGCACTAGGTTGCTCAGGTCTTCATCTGGTTGAATTTCAGTTCTCCAGGAAGCAAAAGTTGAGGAACAGAATGGAGACAATTCTATTTGAAGTAACAGAAACAGTTCTGTTTGGAACAACCTGTATCTCAGCAAGTGAAGAAAGTCCTCTACAGTGGTAGAGGAGGCTGCTCGTTAGGTTTTGTGTGGAGCTGTCCGCTGAGGTGCGTTACCCATCCAGCTGAGCAGCCGATCTCTAGCGGACATCCTCCACGTTGTAACTAGAGCTCTGATATTGGACTGGGACACATTGCCTGTTGAGGAAACAGAACTTCCTCACTACCCATCATTCTGCCCCACTCACACTTTCCTGATGTCAAACAGAAATATTTGCAGGCCTGTAATTACGCATGGTATCCAACAGACCCCCGTGATACTGGCACTTTAAAAGAGATGGCTTGAACCTCGGGCTCTCCTGCTCTAGTCCTTGCAGTGGTGAAGATGCTTCTGGCCCTCATGGGTGCCTGGCTAACAGGAGCAGCCAGGCACAGGGACTGTCTGGACAGGCCCCATCTTCCTGCTCATGTTTTAGTGAGGGGCGTGCTCTGGGTGTGAATCTGACAGGTGATTCCATGTGGGCCAAAGGCAGAGTCACAGTTTTGCTAGCCAAACTGCTGTTGAGGGACTGACTCTGAATAAGTGCTTGTATTTATTCCTTACAGAAGGCCAGTTGTCCTTTGTAGCATTTAAGCTTTGGAACATGAGCAGGAATAATAAAAATTTCCCCATGCACTGTCAGCCTTAGAGAATTGAAATTGTAATGAGCAAATATCTTCTGAAAAAGTACCTACTTGGAAATAGTCCTTTGAGTGAATATAGGTAATCTTTAAAATCCGTCATCTGTTGATGTATGATTGTTTTCTGGAAGCGTGCCATTTGCATGTCAGTGGCATATTCAAATGTTCTTTGGAAGCGACTGCCGCGTGCTGTAATGACCCATTAATGTCAGCTCATCAGATCTTTAACGTGTGTTTTAAATAGCTTAATAGGACTGTAACTAATCTCAGAAGCAGTGGCTGAGCAGCGATTGCATATGCACGATACAGACAGCTGTGGCCTATTTCTTTCCCTGTGGTCATTAGCAGATGTTTAACTCGATTAAGAAAAAAACCCCATAAACATACACAGTGTGTTACTTAGTGATATCAAATGTTATTCAGAATAAAATTTTCTGAACAGAAGACGGAAGTGACTCTGCCAGATGTCTATTTTTTGTCCTCTGTTGACACTTACAAAGTATTTTTCAAGTATTTTAATCCCCTTCAAGCTGACAACAACAGACTCAAGGTCACACCGAGTGTCATTTGAAAGAAGTATATAAAACTTTTGAAGCCTTACTGAATCTTTTGGTCTGATTCAGATCTGGTTTGTTAAATGGACTTACTCCGTATCTGAACTGATGCAAGCAAGCACAAAATCGTTGTGTGTATTCCCTGCTATTGCCTGTCCTGAGCTGGTTTCAGAACACATGAGCTATAACTCAGTCCCACAGGTCAGTTCAGTAAGATTTTGAGCTGTCTGATCAAGGAAGGCACTTAAACCAAATGCTTAATTTAATGTAATTAATTTACTGTGCTTTGGGGGGTGTGTGTGGGGTGGGGAGGAATCAAGGAGGTGCAAAACACTTTTAATGAACTCTTCTTTCTCCAGACTGAAAATGGGATGATGGTTTTGTCTTGGGCGTGAATGCTTTGGATGTTTGTATTTTGTGTCTCAGTTGTAGCATGTTGCAGATTATTTTGGCAGTATTACAGGGTGAATTATAATCTGTTTTCTTCATTGTGGTTTATTTTTTGAGACTGGGAAGAATACATGGAATAGAAGAATGCATTTTTTATGGGTGTTTTTTTTGAGATTGCCTTGGATTTAGACAAAATTTAGCATTCAGGGGTATCCAACAGGCAGTGCTGTTAGCAATGCGACTTTTTTCCTGCTGGTAATTGAAATATTTACTTCAAAACTGTTATACATTCTGTGACTGCTATTTTCTTGATGAAGGTAGATGTGCTTACCTTAATACATCCGCTCTGTCCACTAGATGGCAAGCAAGCTATGCACGGTCGAACAAGATAGACGTGCATAATCTTCATGCTCAAGGCTTTCTCAAAGTGCTTTATAATGTGACCAGTTAGATATTAGTGGTAAGCACACGCAACAGCCTTTGTATTGCTCATACGCAGCCCTGGAATTTTCTCAGGAGCGTAAGTGCCTTTAGGATGTTCATGTTACCCAAATCTAAACATGCCTTGGGATTTGTAACTGCATTTTGGAAGTCAGTACTAGTAGCAAGCCAACATCTTGGTGAAACTTCTGTTATAAACTTCTAATCCATTTAGGTTCCAGGGTTTTATGGGGTGACTCATGCCAAAACCACGGTATTTTTAATAGCTGCATATTTGTTATTCTCCCTCTTGTAATTTGTCAGCTGGAGATTAGCTAACAACAGGTGTACTGTGTTCCAAATGGATAAACTGGTTTTGCCTGAGGCTGAGTGTAGAGTACTACAGCTACACATCACAGCTATGCGTTGCTGGTCTTAGTAACATCAGTAGATTGCATCTTACAGCCAGAGTAAGAATTACCAATGCATGTTATGTGGTGGAAGGTACAGACCTCATCTGGAGTGTGGTGCTATTGCTGGGCTGTGAACTACACTAGCAAGGTGTAAAGTGGTATTTCTGTGAGTATTTTCAAAGAACTCGCACATGAATTTTGATGCTGTCTTCACCTCTTCCTTTTCACAGCTAGAAAAGGATAGAGCAATTATCTAATACTGGTAGTTTGATTGTGCATTAAAAATGGTAGAAATCCTAGAACTGCATTCCCATATTGAAATTGTTGTAGCTCATTAACCCCGCTCTTCTATGCAGCCTTACTGTGATGGGGAAATACTAGACAAATGTTTGAGGAAGATGGTATTAGTAATAAACAATTTAAATACTGTAACATTCTCCTGTAACTTATGTGAACAGTTTTTAGCAGCTGTACTGACACCTGAAAGATAATCCATTTTTATTTTCTGGTGTTGAAAATATGGTGATTCCCAAACCATACGTGGGTATTTTTTGATTGAACCATGCTGAAGTTTCTCTGTATGGACTCCTCCTGAGCCTGCCTTCTCCTTTTATGTTCGGTTGCTGTACCAGAGAGCTGCTAAGTAGAACATAACACTGCTGTGCCTGCCCACTCCTTGTTTCTAGGCACCCACTGGCTAGTGGCAATACTAGCAATGCTGTCTAGAAAATGTATGGGCAGTGATGGGTGATGCTCAACATCACAGATGCTGGGATCAATCCGTGCAGCCTATGATGGATATTTATAATCGTGCCTATCTCCAGCATCTGTGCATCCTGATGGTGTGCACCGAGCGCATCTCCATAGGCGGACTTCAAAGCAGATGCTGACAGTTACTGTCTCCACTCGAGGTCTCGCATCTGGCTTGCAAACTGCCTGAGAAGTCTGAGGGCTGTTCTGCAAAGATGGGAAGGTGATGATTAGATTAGACTGGCAAAGGCAGCCTTGGAGATTTTGATGATTGATCTGGTTGTCTGAAAGGTGGTAGCTCCAGAGTCAAACTACCTCACTTCCAGGCACATTGAGATTGGGAAAATAGCATGTTTAGGGAAGTTAGAGTGATTATGGGTGTCTTTTCATCTCCTGCTGATGAACTATCTTCACTGCAGTCACTACAGTTCCTATGGATTTGCTGAAAGAGCTTGGCTCGACATTTATAATCTCTGCTCAGCTTTCTCATCTGAAAATAAAAATTGCGGGCTATATTACAAGGAGTGATTCCTAGCCTCAAGGCGAAGTGGTGTATGATGGCTCGAATCCACCTGGTTCTTGATGAGTTTGCTTGAGGACACGCTGACTGCATCCACGCTGGCCAGCACTTGGTTTGGATCCCTGCTGGGCTCCACCCATAAGGCTGTAAACCCTTAAATATTACTTTGGTTTGTGTTTTTCAGTTCAAAGAGTCTGAAGTAATCTGAGGGCTGTGTTGGAGCCTGCCTGAGCAGCATTTGCATGGGATGATACTGCAGGTATGTGGTGCATGCCTGAGGGCTTGGCACAAGCGGTGTGAGAGTCTGAGGGCAGCTTGAGCTCCACGGCACTACACCAATGTGCTGAGAGGAGGCAGCTACGTCCAGTGTGGTTGTATATGGTTGGCCTTTAAGGTGAGTTCTTGCAATGAGTTTTTCTGAGGGTTCAGCTGAAATTTAATTTTAAAGGTAGATTAGCAGCAAAAGTAAACATACAGTGTGTAAAGTAACGGGTGTTAGGTAGAGATCTAGGAGTGAACTAAGGAGCTTTCTTGTCATTCTCACCTGATACAGACGTTGAAGAAAGTACTTGGCTTCTGGTAACCATGCAGTGGGCCACTGACTTTTAGTGGGGTTCTAAGGCATAGTTCTTCCATGATATTAAGCCCATGAGTTATTAGAGTTATAGATAACTTATTAGGTAAAATTTTTTCTGTTGTGCTACAATATAGACATTGCAGCTGCTCAGTTGGACGGCTTCTGAGGAAGAACATTTTACTATTTCTTTTGTCCTTTTCTCATAAGGACCTGTAGTTGCAGGGATTCCTGGGGATGTTTTAGAGATACCTCTATCCTGGAACCAGAGAACCTTGGGTCTGGGTGTAGGAGGTAAATGGAGTTGCTTCTATGCTGCATGGTGTAGGGACCCTGGCACATGGTGTAGGGACCCTGGCAGTGTAAGGGTAACGGTTGGACTCGATGATCTTTGAGGTCTCTTCCGGCCGGATGATGATTCTGTGATTCTGTGATTCTGTGATTACTGCCACACCGCCTAGAATCCACTGAATCGAGTGTTGAGATTCTCATTAACTTCATGGATCATATGTTGAATTTTGAAGCTCTTCCGTATAGAAAACCTGTACAATACTGCCTGTTCGAACTAGGAAAGAAGGCAGTAGTAGGTCTTCTTTTGACCAGTCTTGTCTACGAGATTCATGTGTGTCTGTTAAATTTAGGACAAAATTTTGGTTGAACTAGAATCAGTGGGAGTTTTCGATTTATTTCAGTAAAGCCCAGATTTCATTTGTAGTCTCTTGATATGTGTTAAACTTCAAGTAATGTGAACTTTTAAGAGTGAAAACAGCTCCGCAGAAACTCTTACACTGATAGAATTTGTGAAACATAATGCAATACTATTTCCTCCGTCTTTGACTCTTAAAATATCAGGAGATAACTGTTGTACGTGTCACATTTTTATTGCCTGCTCTTCATAGTCACTTGGTTGCTGTATATGGAGATGGAATTTCTTTGTAAGCTGTTTTTCATTAGTATCAAGGAATAGACATTCTTGGCAGCTAAAGCCTTATGTAAAGTTTTATCTCTCTGCCCACATCATTTCTATTGTAATACTGCTTACCACCTAAATCAAAATAACAAAAACCACTCAAACACCCTCTTAACAATAGAGAAGAGCCTAAGCAGCAAAATTCAGGTATCAGTTTGAATCTGCAGTTTCCAGAAGTTCAGAGATCTGACATTGGTTTTATACTGTTGAGTGTGGAAAGTCATCAGAGTGACCTGGTTCTGCTTTTGGTAACTGCGCTCCGTATATAGCACTTACAGACCAAGACACGAGGAGGAAACAAAAGTATTACCATACATAGTAATGAATTAAAAAACGACAATTATGATTGTATCCTTTTTTTTAGAAAACCCAGAGAAGATGTAATATTTTACTGGGAGCTTATTCCAGCTCAGTATATAAGTCACCTTCCTCCCCCAGTTGACAGAACAGATGGTTCATCTGTCTCCTACAATTTCTGAATCCTTCAAAATCTACACTGTGAGGAACTGGGGATAGGTCTGTCTTTCAAGAAGTCCCGTACCTCTAGTCCATTTTAATTCTCAACTTCATGGCTAGCACTTCGAGTATTAACCTGCTTTGTTGATTTTTCTGGAAATTTCTAAGGAATGAGATGGTGCGTAGGATTAATACTGCTGATGAAAATAGCACTACAAGCAGTACTTCTTTAGCACTCTTTAGGCCAAAAAGAACATTGCAAATTATAAAGGTGAGGTAAGAGGTATAACAGTGCAACAACGACAACATTACAAAGACTGCTAAGGCGGGGGTGGGGGGGACTGAAACCTGGGTTTATTTTGGGTGGCTCTGTATTAGTCATGGAATAATGCTCGTAAAAGGACTAAAAGCATCCTTGACAGTCAAGGACCAAAATCTGTCCTCACAGAAAACAAAAAAAGGAGAAAGGTAGGCGGCATAGGAGCAAGTGGACAAGGGGATCTTGAACACCTTCATTAGTAGCAACAATGACACTAACTACTGGATTAACTGCAGGCAAGGAGGGGAAAAAAGGATAATTAATTTTTTAAAGTTTTCTTTTGTTGTTGGGAATTTTCCATGACTTCAGGAAAACTTCAGCAACTGTGTAACATCGTATCAGGAATGATGTCAAAAAAGCCAGGTCAAATGAGCTGTGTAATGGGGAATTTAAAACATTGCTTACACTGATCGATAACTTTTTAGAGAAATGAATGTTTTGTTATGGTGATTCACCAGCTAGCAGCTGGGTATTTTTCCCCTAATATTCAGAAAAACTCATCTTGCTAAGTGCAGCCGACACTTTGTTCTGTTTGGGTAATGTTAATGAGTTAATGTAAAAATGTGTAGTATTTTGTTAGCTCTTAGTTTCTAGACAATGTGGGCCAAACCCTCATCTCTTCTCCAGCAGCAGCTAAAGGAGCTGAAAAGGCAGACAAAGTGGCTAAGTAGGAATTCCACTTACATGGGAGGAATTCTTTGGTAACAGACCGTACCATAGCAGCTGAATGTAAACTTTTCTCCAGCGTCCAATCTGTTGAAATGCCTGAGCAAAACAAGAGTTGGACATTTCTTTCTGCTTTGGGGTTAGGCTCAGCTATCAGCACAGTCACCAAGAAAGGGAGCAGCAGCAGATGAATTAGGGCAGCTCTGGAGCCTGAATTCTGTTTGATGTTACTGCTGGTCTGACTCACGGTGTGATCCAGGTTTTACCACAGCTGCCATGGAGTTTGAGGTCTGAAGGTGCAGCTCCCTGGCTGTCCCCCACCTGTGCTATCAGATGCAGCTGGGATCAGGTACACTTCAAATTCAGAGCTCTTTTTTCTTAGCCAGTTTTGAGTCAGTCTCTTAATCTATTTCCTTAATTTTCAATTTCTCCTTCCACACCTACAGGTACTATTTATCAATATAATAAAATTAAAATTTTGTGTAAGATAAACCCCATACACACAAACTAACAGAAGTCCTGTTCCCCTCTTCAGATCTCTGACATCGTGTTCCCCTTCTCCTTGTTTTTCCTTGTCATTTTATGGCTCTTTTCCATCTCAATTTCTCTCTGTGCTTGTTGAATACAAATATAATATTTCCCATATCAAATTCAGAGCTATAAAAATATTTGAGAGGAACTGCTTTAGTTGAATTATAGAGGTTATGTGTTGGAGAATAGTGAGACATTAACTTATTTATCTGCAGGGAATTGTTAGTGGAGTTTCTTGTTTATGCCCTTTCACTCTTTCTGCTGATTGAGTCTCACCTGCTTCCTGAGATTGTAGTGACCTCATAGAAATACAATGTGACCTAAATAGCTCAAATTCATTAGAACTTGATTCTCATGGAGCAAGAGGGCTAGCAGATACATTTTAAATGAGAATGTAACATAGACAGGTAGCTCTTTATTTTTTACGGAAGTGTGAAAATTCGAGTTAGATTTTTAATAAGTTAGGATAACTAGGTCTCCAGCATGATGCATGTACCTGCTGTACATACAGGGATGTGAAATAAGCCAGAAGCAGCATCCTTCCCACTCCTTCCTCCTGCTTTTATTGATTTAAGTGAGGCCCTTGGGTATCTGATCCTACCCTGATGCCTGAAGATCTATTCGTATAACTCCCCATGCATCAGCATGATATTACACTGCTTGTTCTCTAGAAAAAACAATTAAGTGAATTACTAACGCATAAAATGTTCAAGTTAAAATGCTTAAATATTCCATCTGATGCAGTTATATGTAGCTTAATGTACTAAGAGCAGTACCCTCTCGGTGAGGCTGCCTTGTGCAGTATCCTCTTAGTCCGAACGCCTTGGCTTCCGTCTCCAGTAAATGGAATACTCATTAACAGCTGGTTCCAATTTTGTCAAGGTTACTGTGGTGTTATGCTCTGAAAGAGGACCAGAAGGTGAAGGAGGACTGACTTGGATATGAGTTAAAAGGAATCATCAGAGGTCAGCGCAGCGGTGTTAGTACTGTGTTGGATTGCAGTTGTCAATACTGCACTGTCACACAGGGTTTCTGAAAGGAGGCAGGAGCTTAATCCATAGACGGACTCGTAGCAGAAGTCACTCCTGTGGAAGGCAGCTTAGTCCAGCTGGAGTGCGGTTACTGCAAAGAAAGTACGAATAACCAAATACAACCAGAGATGAAGCAGGTAAAAATAAATCAGCCTTTTGTTAAAGGAACTGCCATGAAAATGCAGTTCCAGAAGAGCTGTCTGTGACAGTCAGCCACTAGTTGCTGAAGTTCCCAGTGTACACGATGTTCCCAGTATCCTGGCCAAGGAAACGGTCAAATAAGCGCCAGTTGTGTAGAAGCTACTGATAGCTGGAACAGTTAATTCTTTCTCTGAGTGCTTTTTATATTTTTTTTGTTAAAAAGGCTAATTAATCAAAATCAAACTTTACATGAGAGATGGTTTAATTTAAAAAAAAAATTTTTTTTTTAAGTCCTGATGCTGCTTAGATGTCATTTATTACAGTGAAATCTTTCATGTTTTGATTTCTGCGTATGGTTTAAAATAGGTAAAAATCTGAACTAAATATTTTTATGTTACATCAAAAAATTTTCACTGGTTACGGTTCTGTTCAGCTTGGAACAGAACCATCAGTTCCTGATTAATTTTTTTTCTTAATTTTTGCCTTTTTCTCCTGTTTCACTATGGAAACAGGCATTTTTATCCCCCAAATTCTGTAGTGAAAATACAGCTGAAATTTTCCTTTATATTGCGAACCATGTATGTGTGTGTTTGTGTATTCTGATTATATTCAAATAAGCCATAACTGAGCATGAAGTCCACCTCAAGGACCACACCCTAATATTCATCAGTCGTCATAATTCTGCTATATCGCTTTCTCTGTGTACTCGGAGGTTTATAGAACCTCTCTGCTGTACTGGAAATTGAGCATTAACTGTGCATGAGAGACATCAGGAGGAGAAGAAAAATTTTCTCCAGCAATGTGGTGTCCGTGTAGATTTCCTAGTGCAGGTGGCCACTGCCTTCACTGCATTCATTCCGCACCGAGAGTTTGATTCAGTTGTTGCTAATTTCGTGAACTGAAGCACTAAGTGCAAAACTCATCTTTTAGAATTAACTTTGCTTTGGGGTCTGGTGAGAAAATTCAACGTACACAGGCTCTGTTTCTGCTTGCTGGGAATGAGCAAAGATCATCGAAGCTGGCAGCGTTACCTTCCTGTGGTGACCGTAAATCCCCATGGACTTGTTAAGTTTAATTTTTTTGAAGCTAACAGTGTGGGCATTTACTCCAGCATGACACATTTTTATGCTTTGGTTCAGAGAGGAAAATGAAAAATAGATTAAGCTATAGCATGTTGTTGATTCACACTTCCCCTTTACCTGGTCTCCATATAACAGAGGTTTTGAACAGATTCTATGCTACAACAGTTTCACAGCTTGAATCGATTTAGCAGATCTGCACAAAGTGTGAGAAACTAATGTTTTGTTCATCTTTTAAGTAGCTTTTGCGTGATTCCGTCCATCCTCCTCCCTAATACTTTTCTCACCTTGATGGATATGATGGGCTTTAGGTCAGAGAAACCTAATGCTAATTAACATTTCTGGTTGTAAAGAGATGTGCAAATGTAAGAAGAAAATTGATATGCCAATGTTGATCTAAAGTGCATTACCAAGGTATCTTTCATCGGAATAAAAAGGGGGAGCTTTGGTTTTTATCTAGAAATGAAATTGATAGACTTTCTTGCACCTGGAACTACACTTTAAAAGTAGTGTGCAATTTGGATATTTTTGTAAAATAGGAATTATTATTTGTGTAAGATAAGAGCTATGCTAGTAATTTTGGACTAAACATTGAAAAATATTGCAGTATAACAAAATTGTGATAACATATACATTATTCCCTATTGTTTGCCAAAGCTGACAATTCATTGTTGATTAAACTAGACGGTCCTTAATCTCTGAACCCACTTACTTTTTGCAGTGCTTACTTCTGTGGTTTTCTGTAGGTGTAGTGAAGTCCACTTTCCATGGCATCAAGGCTAAAGTCAGAGGCAGATTGTTCTGCTCTGCTCCGCAGGTGGTGTAAGATCCAGCTCCTAGCCATGGTCAGCTCCTAGTCCTCTGGAGCCTTTCTTCAGGATGCTGTTTTGTCTCGCAGTTTTGTCCAGGATATGGCATTTGTCTGTTGTACTCTCTTAGTCAGTGGCCCTGATCTACATGTTCTCAGTGTTGTGACAGGAAAGCAGGAGGAAGGGGCCCAGCCTACACCCTGTTAGCAGTTCTCATTCACTGTAACCTGCTTACACTTCTTGTTCTTATTTTTCCATCTCTTTATGATGAAGTTAAATATTTGTGTAAGTATAAAGACATCATAAGTATTGGCACGATGTAGATTAAAATATGTAGATGACATTTGAGAGTGTGGTAGCATCTCCTAGAGCGCAGGAGAATAACTTAGTAAATATTTGCTGTGTGGCTTATTTCTAGAAGATGCCAGTGGTCTGATCCCAGTGGGGTCTCAGTGCTGTTCTCTTTCCCACTGGCTCGCTCAAGGTGGCTTTTCTGCTCAGAGCTTTGCCTGGGCTCTGCATTGCTTTTTGGAAGTGAGCACTGAACTTAGGTGTCACTTAATCTACCTGACTATACTTACTGTAATAATATATTATCTGTTAATTCTTCAGGAACTGCTGCTGCTTTTGCCAGCAGTATTTCTCATCAACATATTAAACCTCTTTTTCACAGGCTTTGTGCAGCTCTTGTATGAATAGCCTTCTAGCTGGTGTAAATTCAGAGGAGTTCGGTTTGGGGAGAAGTTTGCAAAATGAAACTGTAAATTGTGGGAAGCATTGAAAGTGAGAATTGTGTTGCAGGTCTCCCATGGAGATGTAAGTCTGATTAACTTACCGAACTGAAATATATTTTTCAATTTACATTCAAATACTATTAATTGTTATTTTCTTTATTACGGATTTTTAAGAACTCCAAGGGGAACATTTGTCTACAGAGAGATGTCTTCTTACAATAAGCCCAAGTATTGCCATTGACCTCGAGTACGAGAGAGGAGAGCAGGGAAGGCAAGTGAGTGCAATTTCAGCCCCTATTTACCAGCCAGCTTTTAGTGTGGCAAATGTCACAACTTCCAATAACTTTGAGGAACGCTAGTCTTCAAATGATATGAAGCCTAGCTGTAACATTTATTTTGAATGTGGTGTAAAATGGCAGTTATTCAGTAATATAGTGTCAGAGCCAACCAAGATTTTAAGCTGACTAAAATCAGTTGTAGTGTAGGCTCTCCTGTCTAAATTTGTGATCTTAAAACTCTGGGGCCTCAACTTTAGGACACCTGAATTTGCAGTTCTTTTGGTTAGAAGTATGCCACTGTCCATGAAAAACATTTGAGGCTCATTATTAATGAGCATAAGGACGGGATGAACTAGATTGTGATATTCTAGTGATGGATAAGTCAGTGAGTGGAGAGCATTCAAATCTAGACCTCTATATTTTGTCTAATTACTTAATGCTTATCCAGTAACTATTTTACATGAAATACAGAAACAGTCAATGCTCTAATTGAGCATCGTAATTTTATCATGAGAGATGTCAACTGTAGCTTCAGTTTCTTCACCTCGAGGCAGGACTTGAACCCAGGTCTGTTGTATGTTGGGTAAGAGCTGTAAGACTGGAAGTGAAGTAAGCACGGGATTTCCAACTTGTTTTTTGGAAGAAAGTATGCAGCTCTTTTTTCTAATTTTTTTTTTTTGTTTTGAAGAAACCCAACAGGATTTAGGTGATTGCAGTTCTTTGAAAGTTTGAGAGAAGTACCTCAGTATCTATAACCTCTGTACCTGTTTCTCGGTAATACCATGCGATGTCATGTTCCGATGATATTTATGGCCGCAGCTGTAGTGCTTTACAGCCCCCTTATGCAGACAGCACTGCACCCATCCTTATGGATCCCAATGTTTTGTTCTTGACAGCTGCTTCAAGTGTTGACTTGAGGCATCTTGGTGCTCAGCACGCCACGGTTCTGCGTGCTATTTTGAGGGTCTAACTTTCACTCTATCTTTTATATAGGGCATAGGTCACCCCAAAAACCAGCTGTGCTTAGTTTTTGTGTTCCTGAGTCCTTTATCGCATCCTTTCTCCTTTATTGTAGCCTGTTCTGTAGAACAGCACCCTTTCCTATCATCTGCTTCATCTTAGAATAATGAGTACAGCATCCGCCGTATTTGTTTTTCTGAGGAATCTTTCCTCTAACAGGCTTTTGTAGTGTTTAAAGCCAAAGAAATGTATTTTTCAGGGCTGACCAGCATGTGCAGGCATCTGTCCTGTGTTATGGAAAAATCTTAGCTGTATTGCAGGCACACTGTTCTCTAGGAAGATAGTGTTTTGCCTTGTCATATTTATTTGCAATTTCATTTAAAAGTTTTAAAACCCTCAGCATAATCCATTAAGCAGCGTTGGATTTATTTGGGGATAGTTCTGTGTGTCAGTTGATGACAATGTGTTGCCACATCAGAAGAGAACTTTTAAGGCAGGTAATGCAGTTGTTCTTTGGGCCAAAACTGTTATAACTGCCGCTGAGAGTATACTGTAATTCATTAAAATTTTTAGGTATCTTAAGTAAGAAATTGTTAGCTGACATTTCATTCATTTGGTTTGGCCCAGGAGGATAACACCTGCTCTGCTGGGAGTGAAATTGAGAAGAGAGAAAGGACGGAAAAAGTGAAGAAATTATGCTTCAGACCTATGTTGTGATAAATTTCTAGTGGAGCTTTGATGGAAATTTTACAGGAGTTTTCAGAGTAACTGTTACAGCAAGGCCATAACTTCCTACTACCACTTGTGTCTGTGCCAGATTGATGGGTGCTCAAGTCTATAGTCATCCCTTTAAAAGACAGCAGTTCATCTTAGAAGAATATTAAGAATTGTTGTTCAGAGACAGGAAAGCAGTTGAGAAGATGATAAAAGATAACAAACCCCTCTTACATATGTATTTATGAGTGATATTATATGAAGTAATTGAAAGAACAAATCCATGTAGCTTCTGTAAAGTTAAAAAGACATCTTTTCAACTGCTACAAATTCTTGAAGGATTTAATGAAACATAGAATAAAAGAGAATGGAGAGCTAGAATATATTTAGACATTTGAATGGTTTTTGCTTAAGTAACTTGTACAAAATTACTAAGGAAAATCGAAGCAACTAAGGCAAGGAGAGAGTTTTGCCAGCCATGCAAAATGCATGAAGAGATAGAAAACACAAAGAGCAGCCCTTCTCGGACTGGGAAGGACTGGAAAGAAGTCAAACACTGGAGTTATTTGGGGCTTTGTACACCAACTGATATATTACTATGTTATCTGCCTAGAATTATGGTGAAAAGCAGGATGTCGATACATGGTAATGTCATAAATTTATTTAAATTAGGCAATATTAGAGAAGATTACTAAGAGCTCCAGGAGAATGTAATGGAACTTGGTAATAAGATGTCAGATTACATTCAGTTTAGATGAGTGCATGGGAATTAAAATATAAATCACTTCAGGGTGCACAGTTCTACATTAGTCCTTCAGAAAAGTGCATGATGTTAGATTGGATTTTTTGAGAAACAATGTTTTGATTATGTAAGTGAAGATTATAGTAAAAAGTGCAATACAGGCATAGATGTTTGTAACTGGGTGGGCTGTGTTCCTGCACTTCTCGATTACTGATCATTGATTATAGCAATTCTATAAAGCGTTCCATGCCAGATGCGAGTGGCTTGGTACAAACGCAGAAGTCTCGTTCACAGTGGACAGCTTGGGAAGGCAGTATATGGCTTGTAGATTTAAAAGTAAAGGTTCAGATTTTAATGTAAATATTTGGTGTTTTTTCCCCCAAAAGGCAAAAAAAAAAAAAAATCCCAACTGTATTGAAGTAGTGGATTTTTCCAAAGCTCATTGTTCTGACACCAGACCTCTGAAATTAGGGGAGGTCTCTCCTTTCAGACATGGACTCAATTCTTGGCTACTGGGTGGACAGAAGGACGTTGGATCTTTCAGTCTGTAGACTTTCAAAGCTGAACAGAAAATATATTGCTTCACTGGTAAAAGCTTTAAATGCACAGATTGTCATAGTTTTTGAAGTAGAACAGGTCTGCTCTGAAAATGATATTTAAGGTTTTCGTTTATGCTAACTAATTACAATAGCAGGCTGTTTCACAGCTCCCCAGATCAGCAACATTTAGATCCGGGTGAGGATGTTGCGGTCGCAGGCTGTGGCAGCGTGGTGAGCAGCCAGAGGGTTGTCCTCAGCCTGCTGAAGCTGGGCCACGATGCAAAACGGGTCCAGAAGGAAAGTTTGCATAGAAACACTTGATTCTGCGATCTTTTTATCTGGGAGTTGTATGGGCAGGGAGTTCACTGGTCAGGAAGCACAAGTAGTCCGGGGATCTGGGAGTGCAACCAACCTCTTTTCCACCCTAGCTGACTCGCAGTGTAGAGGGGACTCCTGTTGCATTTCACTTCTGTAGGGATGTAGGCAGAGCAGCAGCATCTTTACAGAAAATTTCTGAAATTTCTAGACACCTAGAAATTTGGATGAAGAAAAACTCCAGTCTTAGGTTCGTAAAATCTAGGACAGGAGCTACAACTCTTTTCTGGCATTAAGCAAAGAGTTTAACTGCCAGCCCAGTTTCTGTCTGAGGCAGTATTGTGGGATAATGCATCGTGCCTATGCTGGCAGTGTTTGTCATCGGAAGACTAACGCGAGGTCCTAGAACAGTACTGCCGGTCTCAGGCTTTCAGAAGCAGGACAAACCTCCCCGAATCATAGCGCTGGCTTGAAATAAAACATTGTCAAATTGTTTGGGGTTATTGTTTTAGTTTTTAAAACTGAATTTCACAGGAGAGCAAGAGAGATTGGTAACAATGCTAAGATGGGACTGCATGTTGAATTTGATTTTTGGAATCTTATGTAAAGGCTGAGTATTTTGGCCTGGTTTACTTCAGAAGTTGCAGAGTTTGGATTTAAATCCAGAGAAAAGGTTTTACCTTGAAATCAGTATCAGATTCAGGCTAATCTGTAGACGTGACAGTATGGTTTTGTAAGTCTTAAGAGTATGTATATATAGTTGGAATGATAAACGTAATATGGAGTATGTAATTTTTTTGTAGAAACTTTTAATGGATTTTATCTGATGTTTTATTTAGTACATGTGATTTTAGATATTTTAAGCAACAGAATGTATTTCATCTATACATAAGAAAATAACTGAAGAGGGAAAAAATCCCAGTTCGATGGTGATGGGTTTAAAAAGGCAGACCAAAACATACAGGGAATTTCCCAAAATTTGTCCATAACTATATGTTCATGTAATTCTGTTGCTACAATGTATTCCCAAACTCCCAAAGCTTTAGGCAGGGTTAATGGTGCCTTTGATGTGACCCTTAAATCATACAGCCTGGTGTGTACATTGATTTGCTGCCTTGTGGAGAATTAATAGTCTGCTTGTTGTGTTTGTTGATGATTCTGACGTTACTGACATTTTCTCCACGGCTTGATCAATCCCTGCCTGCTGTGTAGAAGTCTTGGAGAGGAGTTCTGCTCTCTACAGCCCTTCAGTGGTCTTCACATTGTCCTCGCACTTTGAGTTGAGTGTGAAATACTCCCTTTCGGCATCCATTTGTACTTGGGCTCCAGTAAGATTGCTCACCTTGTCAAATGCTTATCACCTGTTAGTATGAAAAATTCTCTATTTTAGGGAGAGACATTGATCATTTGAATTCTGTTTTAATAATAATTATTCTCAAATTGTCATGGATAAAGGAAGTCCCCTTTTTTTTCCTTGCTGGCAAGAGAAGTATGCTTAGTCACTGCTGTTAATTTTGGCTATAGTTCCAGAGCCTCATAATAAATAAATTCCATCTCTATTTTTGGTTGTCTCCGGATACTTGAAAAAATTTGGTACAGTTTTTAAAGTAAGATTTAGATGCCATCATAAATGACATTGGTTGCCCTTTCACATAATTTTGATGGAATTCTTTGCTTTGGTATGTTGTTTCACCAGAACAGCTAAATCTGTCATTCACTCCCAAATAATACATGACCAGCTTGCTTTGCAGCACGGAGGATTAATATAGACTGCTTACCGTTAGGGCTTTTAATACTGCCTGGGAGAAAAAGGTTTCTCTGTATCTGTTTTCAGAAGCATTAAAATGTTTTACAATTTCAGTCCTTACACATTGTTTTTGATAACTCTGTAAAATTATGGAAGCAATAAATCCTTTCTATCTTTAACTGAAATCCTTCGATATCACTTTTGGGTGGTCTGTATTTTTCAAGTATTTGCTCATATTCAGTAGGAAATGTATGTTCTTGTAGTTTCTACAGTCTTTGTCCTTCAACACTATGAATCTTATGGCTCACAAATAGTTTCCATGTTGAGTGGTCCCTGTTTATGCCCTTTTTATTTGCTGCGTAGAGCTCATGTTGCAGCCTTTTATCTTTAGACTCTTGGAAATAATTTTTGTGCCTGTTCAAATCACAAGTCAAACCAGTCTTACACTCGGTTCCTCTCCTTGCCGAGTCTAGTGTCTAGTTCTAGCTCTGTGCAATTGGAACCAGCATTAGTACTGAAGGCTATGACCCTGTGTTAACTCCTGTTCCAGCTGTGCAGGGCCACCTTCTGGCCTCTCCCTCCCTGGTGGGGCACAATGGTCAGGAGGTAAAGCAGAACAGGGAGCAGACTCAGCTCATCAGTCGTGATCTGCCATGTGGCTGCGTTTTACTGCCACAGATACTTGTGTCAGCTTGAAAGGAGATAGCAGCACAGGGATGGAAAGCAGTGCTTGGAACCAGGAGGTATTACCTCTTTCCATCAGCATTGCAGTTTGACGTAGTCAGTGGGTTTGTAAGGCTGGCCAGTGGGGAGGAGATGTTCTCCATGGACGCTGCACAAGTAGCCAGAGCCTGGTAGAGTGCTTGTGCCACTGGTTGCAAGTTTGTCTTTCCAATGCTCTACTTCCACGCTGTTGGTCCTCCACATGCACAGTCTCTGGCTGTGGGTCAAGGCATTGCATCTTTTGCAGACTGAGATTCAGAGCTTTTCTGTAGGGAAGTAGTGCCAGTTCAATCAGTCTAGAAAAAACGTTTCCCCCTGCGTTTCTGAGGGGAATCGAATGTTGAATCAATTGTTCAACATTTGTACCCAAAAGGTTTTTGCCCATTGCAAAAATTGTCTGAAGCATTAGGCTTAAGTTTCTCTTTTGTATTTTTTTTTTCCAAATGAAGATGTGTCTGCTGTAATAAGATAGGGCATGTCCATCACATCCTGCTATGGAGCCATCAAAGCACTACAATGTCAGAAGGAAAGGCATTTCTTTCCCTTTGCAGTCTCTTCCAGTTTGTTTTTTTTTTTTAAGGTAGCACACAAGTGTCACTCTATTCATAACCAAAACAATGTGTTGTACCGACATTGTCTATATACTAGTTGTAATATTGGCTGTTGTATAAAAACATGAGCAATCCCTTTGCTATTCACATGCTGCTTATTCTTTGCATGTTTCTTTTCCCATAAACACTTCCCTCCCCCCACCTTTTATTTGTAAGAAATAAAATATAGTAAAGTGAAGTGCCCAGTGACTGGGATGGATATGATTGCACTGTCAAAAAGATGTCATGTTCATTTGGGAATTACCCTGTTTATATTGCTGTTAAGTCACAGAACATATCCATGGTGAAATATAGAGTTATATTTACAGAACTCTCAACAGTGTCTAAATGAGTTTCAGACTTATGTAGTTAATAAAAGACCCAATTCTCTTCAGTCAGCCTTGAATTCTTATTAAGTGTGTAAGTTTCATTTTAGGCAGCAGATTTCTACATACTGGAAGCCTCAGGCTAGAACAAAAAGAAAAGGGAACTTGTATATGTTTGAAAGTACAGTGCAGAAAGGAAAATTTCTGTTCCTGCTGGCAGGGCTTCAACTAACTTTGTTGTAAGGTGCTTTTTTTGACTTTAAGAGAAGGGCAGGTAAGAAATACAACTTGAGGAGAACATAACTGTATTTCTGGTGCTCTCGAGTAGCTAATATACTTTTAATCAGAAAAAGCATTGAGGAGGGGAGAGCAACTGCTGTTTCTTAATAAAAAATTTTCCGGGCCCTGCACAAAGAGCAATACATGTCCACCTGAGAATTTTCACAAGAAATAATGGGACTAGTTGTAGAGATTATACTTACTGTAGGGAATGAAAAAACAAGGTCTGAATTAATAAAGCCTTACAGTAGTACTGTGTGGAAAGCACCGAAACTTCTTATTTCTTTCATGGCTTGAAAACTAAGGCAAAGAGAAGTCATACGACTTGAATGTAGCATGGTTTTTGTGTTAGAGCGAGGGAGTGAATCAACATTATTAATTCTTGACAGTGCCTTCCTTCCCACTTAGAAAGCAGCTTTTTTAAAAAAATGCTTAGAGACAGTAAAATCATTGCCTTATTTGTGATAAAAGTCCATCTAGATGACATTGTCTTAGTTCAAAAGCAGAACTGATTCAAATTAAATGACACAATAAAAACTGCATTTTAAGTAGGATGCTTTTCACGGCAATACCTCTATACTTGTGAAACCTTCTAAAGTCAGATAGTTTTCTTTAGCTTGATTCTGATAGTGTATCACTGAGAAGATACTCTTAGAAATGAATGGCTGCTGTGGGCTTTGCCACTCAACTTCACTCCCATTTCCAGGCAAAGCAGCTCTCCTGAATTCTGCATTGTTTTCTTTTGCCTAACGGGAGACTAGTACCACTTCTGTGTGGAGGCCATCCCGTTTAGCAGAAGGTCGGAGGGCGTGTGGAAATGGATGTTTTAAAACTGCTCAGCTTACCTGCTGATGGCTGGTACAGGTGACAGCAAATTTCACATCAGAGAAGCAGGCACTTCTGTCTACGGCTGAACACTTCTAGGTGCCCAACCCAGCAGTAGTTCTTGAAGCAGCTGCTGCTGTGAATAAACACATGAGAGTATTTACCTAGAATGTGATGCTTAAAAAGTATTCTGGAACCACATCACTGGCATATGGTACCACAGTAAATGAGTCAAGCTGTCATTGTTCTGGTACAGACTTTACAGGTAACGGGAGCAGAAGTAAAGCTTGTAAGAGGTGCAGAGCCTTATGGAGTGATTTACAGAGAAGCTGGATGTGACAACACTAGTCGGTCTAAAAAAAAATAACAGCCCACAAGTTAAAACAGTGGAACAGCTTTTCCTTAAAGTGTAATGATGAAGACAAACAGACGAATGTAGGAGGAATAAAATAAATCGGCTGTTAACACCCTCTTTGGAAGCACTTTAAAAGAGAATAAAATTGCTTTTTAGAAATACTTTAACTTCTCATCCTTTTAAAGAAGAACTTAAAGTATCTCTTGATTGTGTACATATAAAAATGAAGTGTTGCCTCAGTCTGTGAGCACTTTCACCTCATAAAAAGTGTTATGTCAAAATGACAGCTGTTGGTTGTGAGAACAGATATCATTCACCTCTATTTTACCCAAGTGCAGTAAGATGACTTAACTGCCACCAGCTATCATGACTTTGGCCTCCAGTCCAAAAGCACCTCATGCAAAACTGCGGGGAGGAGATGGGCTCATGCTGGCTACACAAGGACGAGTACAACTGCTTTGCAGCCGTCCCGCAGCCGGTTCCTACCGACCGCTCCCCTCTCTGAGTGTGGCCTGCTTAGAGACTGCGTGGAAAACTTGGCGGAACTCTGCTCTCAGGCTCCCGGATTTGTATATTCTATTTAAACATCCATATTTATAAATCAGGTTCTACACTTTGTGCTATTCTCGGCTCTTTTGTCCTGCCATTTGCCATTTTAATGTAGATTTTCAAATCTATGAGTGTGTTTAGGTAATTTTAGTAAAATCTATTGCTTACTAGTTATAACGATGTGTGTTTGATCATTGCATGGTGGACAAGGTAAAATAAAATGACCTCGCGGTTGTGGTATATATTCTAAATATTTCCATAGATATTTTATTTGATAACTGCCATTCTGCCTTAGTTATTTAATGGGGTTTTATTGCTTATTTTGCAATCAAATATGGAGACCCAGGTGTACCGGGGTACTGAAGTACATAGCATATGGTTGTGCAAAACCGTGTTAGTAGTCATTAATCATTGAATATCGTAAATTGTGGTCATATATCTTTTAAGATAACACACATGATTACAGGTCAGAAATGCATGAAGAAACTGAAAGGTCAAGTAAGTGCTTCCTGTTTCTGGGTTTGAAAAAGGGCTTTATGGAGGATTGCTGTACCTATTCTCAGGTGAGAAGACTGAGACAAAGAGCAAAGCAGCAATTTATCCGAGGTCACCTGGGAAGCTGATGATATGGCTGGAAGGAAAAGCAATAAATTCCGAGGTCTGGGCCGCTTCTGTGTTCAAGCGTTGCGCTACTTCCTTTGCTTCCAACTGCTCCTGGTTTCCTGAAGAAAACAAGTGTCTCCACCGTAGTTTTCAGCCAGAATGTGGTAAGCATTCTGAGAGCTTCTGCTATGAATCTCTGCTTTTATTATTTGCTTCTAGCAACATTATGCTGTTAACCACACGGAGCCCAATTTTTTCTACTAGTTGATGTCACTGTAATTCTAATGTTGTTTTTTGAAATTTATTGAGTTACTGTATTTTATTACCAATACTAATGAAGGTAGTTTAGCCCAAATTTCCTACATTATAATTCCTAATGTTCTGTCTTTAAAGAGGCAGATGCCTCCTGCTGCAATATATCCCATTATCTGTTTATAAAAATAGAAATTGTACGAAAAGCAAAATTAGAGGAAAGGCCTTAACTTTATATAAAGTAAAGTTCTTACATACATTTAAGTTATTAAAAAAGGAGAGAAAAAAGGGAAAAAAGTAAAAATGGAATGATTTTTCATACAATTCTTGACATGAAGCTGTCCACTTTATTTCTGTGGATGATACTCTGCTCCTTGGTGAATTCCTAGAACTCCCATTCTAAGTTATAACTTCACGAGGTCTGTTTCCTCAAGACAAAACAAACACTGCATTTATACTTTAAACTTTCCGATGGAGACATTGCTGGTTAGAGTTGGTTGAAAATCTTTTAACAGATCATTTTCACCTATGTAGTGGAGTTGGTAACTTTTGTCTTAGTTAGTCTCCAACTCCACGTCTACTGAGAGCAGTTAGCTGCGGCACCCTGTGACTGCGGAGTAATACGTGTTACGGGGCTTGCAGACGACTTTGCTAGGAATAAGGTGAGGTTGTCCCTGTGCACTTGCTGCTCGGCTGTTGTGAACAGTCAAAGTCAGCCTCAAAGACTTTCAAGCAGGATTTAACATGACTAATCGTGATCCCACTGGACTTAACTGACATTTTGGTAATGGCTTCAATGCAGCAGAAAGAAGCCTTTAAGAAACAAACATTTTCTGTATTAAGAGGATGGCCTTCCTACTCCTGCAGCAAGCCCAGCACCGAGGAGTGGCTGTTCTGTGCACTAGGAGAGGAGATCATGGGAGGAGCAAGGTAACAACCCAGGCTTTCAGCATGTCCACAAGGATTTGCAAAATTGAATAAACACAAACAGGTTAATTCTGATGCTTCCAACTTGTGCATACCTGACTTTACAAGTCAATAATACTTTTCAAAACAGACTCTGTGTGTACATTTTCTGAAATTGAATTGGTGCCTTTCTTTGCGTCAACATTTTTTTTCATGAGGCAATGCAATAATAGACACAGAAATGTCTGGACTTGTTACAATGTATACTTGCCCTACAATTTGCAAATTACGTATTGTGTGTGGTTTGAAAATATTAATGCTAAATTTTTCTCTGAAAACATAGTAATGTGATGGTTTTTGACACCCAGATAGGACCTTTACTTTCTTTGAAAAACAGGCTTCCAGCTTCATGACTCTGCGACGTAGCGTGTCTGATGATTAGTGGAGGAGATCTTAGTCTGTTCTCTCTTCTGAAGTACACATTAATGTCAGAACTTCAGTTCCAAGATCACAGTTAGTTACACGTGTTCAGACTCTTAATTTTTTCATCATAACTTTATTGGTATCTTGTTCCTTATACATCCTGACTAAAATCGGTCATACAACATCATTTCATGTAGCCCTTTTGGAGGTGCTGTTTGTTTTGTCTCAAAGTTTCCTTTTTCATTTTATTTAGTACTGTAAATTATCCTGAGATCTATTTTCTGCAGCAAATTGCTTTTTTAGCATTCTGGTACAATAAATGGCAATAAAATATGATGAGTTTTCTAAGTTATGTAAGAAAATTGGGTCATTGATGGTTTTTTTTTTTGAAAAAACATTTAATTACTACTTAAATCTTTTCAGTTATCTTGGCAATGTGCAGTATATAGAAGCTAAGAATATGTGACTCGGGAGAAAATGTGTTGATACTCATTTTGGAAAAGAAATCCAGTTGTAGTCATACAGAGCCTGAGCTGATAGCCAGGGGAGCAAACAGAACACGATTCATTACATACTGGAGAAAATCTGCGGTTGATGTAAATTTTCATATCTCAGTTGACTTCGGTGAAGCTACGTGGATTCATAGGAGCTGAATAATTTTTGCACAGTGGTGGTATTTTCTTTGTTTGCTTAAAAAAACAGCTGTGCTTAAGATTGGGCAGGACAGCAAAAGAATTGTTCCCTGACCTGTATCCCTGTCCTCGGTGAAGTTCTTCTGGATTTACATTAATCCAAATAGGATCAGAATCTCGTTCAATATATGCAAAATACTGAGAGGCATATCTTTCTTTTCTTTTTTTTTTTTCTTCTTCTTACTGCTTTGAGCCACTTAGTTGGATCAAAGCTAGTTGAAAGCTGAGCTAACCAGATGGTTGGGGATTTCCCTGCGGAAGACTATCCTGGAGAGACCTAGAACTGGAACAGGGATTACCCGATTGGAGAGGTACTGAATAGCATTTGGCTAGAGTGTTGTTGGGCGCAGGTGATTGTAAACTGCTAGAATGACTGGGGGGGGCTGGCATGATGTAGAACATCCCTAGAGCTGTCCTTTATTGCTCTGGGTCTGAGATGGCCGCGGGGTTCGTGGATAGAGGAGGGAACGTGCCCTCTCTTCTCTTAGCTCCATGAGGTGCATCTCAGATTCAATGAAAAATTCAGTCTCTGCATTATAATTTTCACTTGAGACGCCAGAGTGTTTTATTTCCGTTTTGAGAAGTACTGTTTTGTATGCAAACCTCCTCAAGCGTCAGGATGAGAGTATTCTCCAAGGTGTGTTACTGCTGCTTCAAGCACACGGTTTTGCAATTCATTAAACTCTGCTCTCTTGCATGAAAACACTGGTTCATATAAAACCCTGTAATCCGCATTTATAAAACGGCCTGTGTAACCATGTTGCAGTACATCTCCATTAATTACATTTCAGTTTCTACGCAATTTGCAAATTTGACAAGTGTTACAGGACAAAGGATGTCCTTTTACTGCTGTTGAAAGAACCCTAAGTTGTTTCAAATGATGAATATTTCTGGTTTATTACAATAGTCCTACAACTATTTCCAGTACCAATACAGAATTTTTTTGAGTTATTAAAGTTATTTTCTAATGAGAAAACTGGAACTGGCTTACCTATTAAATCGCTAAGACACAGTATGATTTTAATCTAATGTCCTGGGTTCAACATGGAGGAACCGGATGCTCCCATGTCTGAAACCTCAATTTGTGTACAATGACAGAATCACAGAATCATCTGACTGGAAGAGATCTTTAAGATGATCCAAAAGTCTTGACTGTATCTACCCGAGACATCATGTTGTGTCACCAGGGAACACGGTGGCAGCTGAAATTTGTTAATAGTTTGAGCAAGTGGTTTCCAAGTGCTAATGGATGGCAGTTAACTTTTCAGTCAGAAGTGAACTGATGATGTATGTCATATTGTGGGATGATACTGAAAAATATATCGAACACAAATCTGACATATTTACAAAAAATTCTTCTCATACCATTTGCATTGTTAAAAATGGTGCCTAAATTTAGATGCAATCAGCCTGTACTTCTGTTGTTTATACGGGTGTAAATTGGCACAGATGTGGTGGCCCTACCCTGTGTACAGTCAACAGGAGAAGAAAGAACTGGATGCTTTGCAATTGGAGTAAATGTAATTTATAAAAGTGGCATAAAAATGTAATCCCTTTGGCTGCTGCAAATATTTAGAGAAAATCTTGGCCAAGCATCTTACTTGGTGGTGGAAGATCGGCCTTAGAATGAGGATTAATGTACATTTCAGTATTTATTCATAAGGGGTTTTCATTTTTAGTTTCAGCACATATCCATAGTCACTCTCAGTCAAAACATCTGTCTTAATATTAAATGAGAGTGCTTCTGGTTGTTAAGAAAGTAGTGTTATGAAATGTGAGGATAGAATAATCATCTCTAACACAGCATTAAGAAATTCCTTGCACAGAGAAAGATTTACACTTGCTTTATCTTATGTGGGCGTAAGAGATAATGGGAGTATAAATCTCCTAAGGATACTAAAATGTGTAATTTAGAATCTCTTAATGAGATTAATGCCATACAGGTTTTTTCTTTTTTTTGTTCATGAGATTAATATTTTCATGGGTTACAGTTTCCTTATTAATCAAAATAATCAAATGAACATAATTAATTACAAGATTTGGGAATTTCGTAAAAATTTTTAGGGTTATTGTTTTTAGGAATAAAATCGTTCTATAATAATTTTAGTGTAGACTCTTAAAACTCAATTTTTATTCAATTGCCAGAGACTTTTTATTAGGTATATTTTATGATACTGTGTTTAGGAACTGATGCTTTCTAGAAATATGGTACCTTGTGATAATGAAGAAGCGGAAATACAAGGAGAAAAAGGTAATCTGTGAAGAAGGAATGTTATCTACTTATCAGTGTTAACACTGGTTACCATCATGCGATAAAAATACAGTAGTTTTGTGAGGCGCTTCATATTATTAATCCTATTACCAGATGTTCCTATTTTTAAAAAGAAAAGCTGTTGTGTTAATGAACTCTGTTCAGAGAGACTGAACGTCAGAAGCCTCCTGAAGCCCTTTGTTACTGCTGTGTAAGAATTCTTGGAAGGCAGCGTAACTAGGGGTTTGGTTACTAAGCTAAAAGAGAGGTCACTAGTCTTGGCTCTCTGGAGGGGTTTGGCATTTCCCTTCATTTTCTGTGTTGAAGTTCACTAAGTGAAAGCAATGGTAGCAGTACAAAGCTGCTTGGGCTTCCCAGTTGACCCTGGCCCAGTAATTTTGTTGTTAGGAGGCAGTGGTCAACATACTCATCCTAATAAAACCTCATCCTGCTCTTATTTATCTACTTTGAAACATTGCTTCTCATGGCGTGAGAATACCCACCATTAAAATGATCTTGTGATCATTTAATCTTTTTGAACTTAGGCTTTTTTTTATGCTTTGTAATTGGATTGGATTGATTTTCCTTTTTAGAGATTGAAAATTGTTTCTCTTTGAGGTTAAACTTTCCCATTCAATCTATAATTAAACCTATTCTGGAATTTATGTTTTATTTCTGAGTCAAAGATATTTCCTTTGTCAGGAAACCATTTAAGAATCTCCTCCTGTATGATTTTTACATGCCTTTTATATGTTCATTTAAACTATTCAAATGAAGGAAATACTTCAGAATTTTCTGGAATTTGATGGGATTTAAACATTTGCTGTTGGTTTAAGTGTGAAGTTGCTGTGGTATTCTTAAAATCTTTGGCTGTAAACTCAGAATTTAAGCTATTGATTTTTAGGATTTAGTAGAAGTATTTCTTAAATATCCTTCAGCAGGAGTGGGTAAGTGGAATGTGTTGCAAAACTTCAGTGATTCCAGCTGTTGGGAAGTACATTTTGCTCTGTCCCAGAAGGCATCAGTCTATTATTACTCGTGTTTCCAAGACGTACATAGCGTACAGAGCCTTACGGACAGTATCCCCTCCCATCCAGACCTTGCACTTGTTTGTTCATTGTGCGACAGCAGTAGTGCCACTATCTTAGAAATCAGTTCTTAACAAAATTAACCATTATAATCCAGTTACAGAGAAAAGAAAGGCACTGAACAGCCTTGACAAAGCCATTCTTTCATAACCTCCAGCAATGCTCCGACGTGAGCGGTTTTGTGTGCTGTGCAGGAAATAGTCATGGTTTGCCTTTGATCCTCAGAAACATACAGAAGCAGAAAAAAGGGTGAGGTGGAACTGGGTGGAAGTGATGTGCCTGGAAAAATGCTTTGAAAATGCAGGCACATTGGGCCTGCCACATTGTTAGACAGACAATGTTTAGCCCTGAGAAATGAGGTGACGGTATATATCACTTCTGGCAGAGCTCAGCTAATGGAATTAGAAAAAGTGGAAATGCCATTGGAGACAAACAAATCCCTTTAGCCTTTTCCTGAAATGCAAGATGAGAATACTCTGATCTGCTTTTTAAACATTACCACTGAACGTCGTATCCTGTGTCCAGGGAAAAAACCAGGCTTGCTTCGTATCGTTTTTCCAAATATCTACTATAAGATGAAATATTACCGGAAAGATGCTTCCAAACCACAGTCTTCAGGGTTTGAAAATGCTTTTCCCCCTAATTATTCAATCCATCTGTTTTATGGTTGCAAATTGCAGAGCTTGGTCTTTTAGTCTGTGTTTCTTCCTATTTATGCCATAAATGTGTTCAGAAAATAGCTGTAAGGACATCCTTTCCTCAATCTGATACAAATTCTGCAACATTCTTGTCTTTGATAATCTTAAAATTTAATAATAGTAGTAGTTACACTTAGCTTTTATGTTGTATTTATCAGGTAAAAAAATCTGTAAAAAATTAATTAAGGAAGATTTAATGAATAACATTGTTTTTCCTTACTTCTGCCTCTCATTGTGGTAATTAAAAAGGTTTTTATTTTTGTACTGTGAGAAGTCACACTGCATCAAGGCCAGCACAGTTTATACAAAGAAGTGATAAATGAGCTCCGTGTAGCCGTAAAGTACAGTGAAGTAAGAAGTAAGCTGACATCGACCTGGCTCCTCTAAGTTTCTGTTATTACAGGTTTATAATTTCACTTGGAAAATTGTGAAAGTTTATTTATATGAATGCTAGTGATGTTGTTAATAATTATGTCCAGAATCAGCGTAGTGCATCGTTGATCAAACCCATTGCAGCTTTGTTTTAATCAAATGTGAGAAATTTGACAAACCTGTCGCTGTCAACTGTAGATTTTTTTCATTATATGCTCCAGGTATAAAAGTTAGAATTGCAGAAGTATTTTAGAATGAATTCAAATCCATCAGAAATGGCAGCAGCAGCATTATGATTGATGTAATATATTATAAGATTACATGGGGGAAACTCAGCACAAATTATTTCCGTAGCACTTGGTACTTACAGATTTTACAAGTAGTACCATTTAGAATAACGACCATCTAAGATGCTCCTCTACAAACCCTCTACAAACATAAATTTCAGCTGTTAGTTCAACTTGTACACTGGTAGCTCATATTCAGGTAGTTTCTGTTGACAATTCTTTAGTTCCTTTTAAGAGTCAGGGATTACAGCGTTCGGTTTTGACACTGGCAAGCCTTGTATCTGGCTGCTCAGATGAACCCTTTGAGTCCAGCTTACCAAGCAAACATCTTGTGTTATCATTCATTTTTTCCCTTCCATCCATCCTTACCCCTTTTAAAAACATTATCAGCTTTAATTCTGTATTTGTAGTAACGGAATACATCCTGTCATGGACAGAGAATCAGTCCCCCATTTTCACCCTAAATAATTGGTAATTACTTATTAAGAAATGCAGTATCAAGACAGTATTTTCCAATTTGAAATTACCATATAACTTCTGAGTATTCCCATCTCTGAGAATCAAACTTGTGTGGTGTTGAGTTCAAAGCACAAAAGATGTTCAGAAATATGTTGTTAACAGTTTCTGTCATTTGTTAGTGGGAGTATTTGATCTGACAAGGCTTATCTTCCCTTCAAACCTGTTCAGTATTATAAAATTATAATTAATCCTTTTAAAAAGTAATAATCTTTAATCAGATTTTGCATGATTTTCCTTGAAATCAGTATTGAGGTGGATGACTCAGCAGTATCGGTCAGACTATTTACTCTTTCCAAATATTGACAAAACAATGAAATTCTTTTAGTCGTATGGATTTTTCCAAGATAGATTTATTCTAAGGGAAGTATATCTCTCTTCTGAAATTGAATAAAAAGGAAAAAATATTTCTTGAGACGTGTCTAAGGTGCTCTCTGTCTCTTGATGGCATTTTGCAACAGTAGAGAGAATTAAGTCGAATTTGGCGTTAGTAAGTTTGACTAGGGAAGGATTCTTGGTGGGAGTTTGTTGCTCTTGTACTTGGAACTCGTTGTTCCTTTGGAGGTGCCATATCAGTCCTGAGGCTTTTCTGAAATGGCGGCAAAGGACCCTATTCAACTGGGCTCTCAGAGCAATACTGGCTGTTTCTGTTCTTCTGAATAGGTCTGAATGTTAATGGATTTTTAATATTAAAGTTGGAGGTCTATGTTGCCATAATCTTAATTGTCTGGGTGCCTTTTTATAGGCAAAGAAAACAAAATCTGGAGAAGGGAAGAAACCTGGCATTATGTGCTCGTGCTGCCGACTTGTCAACAGTGGTTGAAGCCAACACTTGAAATCACACATACAGACCTCCCTACACATGGCAGTTGTTGCCGGCTACCATTTTTCACTGGTGAGAAATATTATACGTACAGCTGCTAAATCCTTGCATCTATTGTCGTGGCAGACTCAAGCATAGCTGTAGCAGGACCCTCAGTGGGCTGGTCTGTGAACTCTGCTCAGCTCTCCTGAGACGGTACAAAAAGAAGCTTTAAATTACAGTCACAGCCTGTGATACTGAAGCTATTTGTGTTGAAGCTTTTGTCTCCTGACAAGAAGATGGTTGTACTAGCGTCTGAAGTCCCATACAGGGTTGCAGGTTTTAGGAATACTTTCCTCAGGTCTCTACTCCATGTTCACTTCCGGCACAGTGAAATGCAGGAGACATCTAACATTGAAGAAATCTTCCTCTGCAAAGTCCTCCTTGGGACAGGGTTTGTTTTTGTACCACAGAAAGTTTTACTAAATTTTGAAGCGCAGTGTTTTTCACAAAGGTACAATAAAATCGGATTGGTGGAAGCCTGTAACTGACATCAATCCTAACGTGAATGTTTTGATCCCGCATTAGTGAATACAAATCCACGCTGCATTGCTTTGATGTATTGTAACGCAGTAGTTGTTTGAGTTGTAGAAAATAATCTTGTGCATGACCTCAGTTTCAGCTTGAGGAGTGCTTAGAAACATTTAATCTGATTTGTCAGATCAATGGGAAGAAGTTTGCATAATGCAGTACAAAGAACTTGCAGTGTTATTACTGAAATCAGATAGAGGAGTTGATTCTTATTTGTTGTTTACTACACCTTTATTAAGCTCTAATCTCTTTTCAACTTTATTGAAGGAAGGTGATGTCCATGTCCTGAACTTGTCATCCTGTTCTTTATGTAGTTATTTCCAATTTTAAGTGTTCTTACTTTAACTTGCCTTTAGTCTTCTAACCTCTGTACTTCCCTCCATTGTCTGTATTTTAGAAAACTTTGGCTCGTAACTTATTCCCCAGGTCAGAAGTTAACTCCTAACAGCCCTGCAGTTATCTGAGCAGATGCTGTCTCCTTACCTCCACCTTGGGACCCAGCTGTATATTGATGTGTAGTCATCATTTAGCATCTGTCAAAATGCTTCCATCCATCCCAATGTGAAGATACACCTACCTTTTATACTCGAGGATGTCCAGGCTCTTCAGTGCTTCATCTTTATCCTTGCTGGGCTAGAGACAAGGGAACCCAATTCAGTGTCAAAGATGGGGGTTTTTTTTTAGTTTATTTCTCAGTAAAAGAAGCCTGTCTTGACAGGTCACACATATGTACATCCATATGCTTTCCCTTAACAACTCACCTAAGAACTGAGATTAGGAGCAAAACACAGTTTGCTTGTTCCTGGTCCAGTAAAAGGTCCTGTGGTATTTGCTTGTACAGTGACTTGAACGCTATGTGTGGTTTGAAAGGTGACTGTTCCAGCCAGCAACTGTGGGTCTGACAGAGGGAAGAGCAATACTCCAGTATTGACACAGCTAGTTCTTACAGCCCTGAGATATTTTTTTTTTCTTCTGTGGTCTTCTACACATCTGTAAACTTTTCTAGGATGATCCTGCCTTGTTTGTGAGATCAAAAGTCATATTCTGTGTGATTTTGACTGAGTTGATCCTTTTAGTTTTAATATTGATAAGCAATTTGGAAGGAAGTCACATCTATTTACAATTCTTGTTTTAAAATGGTTTGATTATTTTATTGTTATGTACTAATAAAGCAAATGCTGAAAAGTCTGTAAAGTATTATCTAAGGGTTTCACAAGGTTTTAAGAGCACAGCTCAGTGTTACATTTAATGTGACATAACCATAAGCTGCTCCTAAACCGTTCTCCCACATTTTCCATCTTTATCTGTGCTTTTCTCTTGCATCCCTTACAGGAGGTGACTGTACAGTATCTGCGGGATGACGGTGACTGGGACAAGGGTGGCACAGGACCACCTTTTCAGTGACCGTTCACTGTTAGCTAGGATTAAGTACATAAAGCCTTGATCTTAATGTTGTCAACTGCCTCGGCTTAGTGAGGTGTGAGCTGTGAACAGGACCACAATGGGCCTCTTTTTTCGATTAACTGGACTAAACCCTATGTACCTGAAGTGCATCACATCAGTTTAGGCCGGCTTTTCTGTTCTGCTGGATGAAAATCTGTGTCTGCATAGACATAGTGTGTGAGGAAGGAGGTCTGTGTGCATGGAGGGGAGTAGGATTGCTGGACCAAGCGAGATCATTCTAAGTACCAGCTGGCCTGGTCTGCTCTGAGGCATGGTGCCACACACAGATTTGCTATGCCAGAAGCAGCCTGAAGAATCACATCTGTTTCTCACAGTTGCAGTTCTTTGCTAGCTCACTGATTCCTGCAGAGCAAACCGATCCGATCTGCACTGTTTGGTGTTAAGGTTAGTCCTTCGCTGTAGCTGGCCTGCTGGTATGGGTGTGCTGCTGACCCGATGGAGGTCCACCAGCTCTCTCCTCCTGGGCTATTTCCTCCTTTTCCCCATCAATGGGAGGGCAGTGACTGTGGGCGGAGCTCCCTTTCCCTGCACCTCGAGCCCTTTCAGAGAGACAGTGTGAGCTACAGACACCTGACAGCATGCTGGATTTGGAGGCAGGCTTTGTCATCCGCTGTTAACGTGATGGAGGGGTGATTGTTTCTGAGCACTAATGAAACCAAACACAGAGTGTTCTCTCTTTATACCACATCTTGAATTTTTTTTTTTTATTTCCTAAGGAAGTATTTCAGTTACATCTTTAAGTTAGTCCCTGATGCCCAGTGTAGATTTTGCTTTCCAGCTAAGTATAATTTGGTATTTTGCCAGAAGTGTAGGTATCTGTAAAGTACAGCTCTGACTTTTTTAAGAGATGCTTTGGGATTGTTTTTATCAGATTCAGGGAAACTATACCTTATTAAGTGGTTTTTTTTCCACTACCTGAAGGCTGAATTTTTTTTTTTCTGAAGTAGATCAAAACTAGAACATGACAGGGCAATTACTTTTTTAATTTATTCAGTAGTAATCAGTAAACAGCTACTTTCTCATTCCCACTCAGCATGTTTTGTAGATGCATTTTGGTTTTGTGGAGGCAGATTGCTGTCAAGTTTGAAGTTTCCACACCATTAGTAGAATCTCTTCATTAGTATCTATTGACAGGAATTTGATCATAGTGTGAGCTGAAGCTGGGACTGAGTATTTGCTCTGGCAATGTTATTAGTTGTGAGATAGTTAGCATCAGCTGGAGGAACAAAGCAACTATCTGGCTGTGCATGATAAATAGCTAATGGTAAAATAGTTTTAGATTTCTATTCAATAATTTATATGAATAATAGCATTACGTTTGCTTTTTCACTTTCATCTGTAAACCCTGCATCCTTCCTGCACAGCAGAGCAATTGCTGTACAGGAACGGAGGAGGCTTCCTGCTCTCCAGAGCAGTCACAGCCTCGGAACTTTTCCTGGAGTGGTGGGAGATGTGGTTTGCAGCCTCTGAGGCTGATGAGGAAATGGAATCTACGTCTCCCACTACTTTAGAAGGGTTTTCTGATCTCCAGGCTGTTATTAAAATACACATACCAACTTAAGCACCTATATCTTACAAGAGAAACATACCAACTGTATTATCCTGGCCATAGGATGTCTTGAACATACCCTGAGATTAGACCCCTCATCAAACTACATTTGAGAACGGCTCAGAGAGGGTATTTCAAGCTATGCACAGGGGAGAAGCTGTAAGTTTTCAGAAGCAAAGTACCTGTGAAACAGAGGCTCATCACTGGTTAGGAGGCAACTGTGGCAAGGACGTTTGGTTGTAGTTTGAGGTGTATATGCAGAAATTGTTCCAAATGGTATAAAATTCTTTTATAAAAGTGAGGTATTCCAGTACTGTCTTAAGCATTGCAGGTGAAGACTAACTCGTTTAGATGACAAGTGCTTTTCAGCAGCCGTTATCTCCTCTGAGAGATAGTTGGATGGTTCTCTTTTATTGCTGTGTCTGATAAAAGTATAACATGATGCAAATTGTGCTGATTTTATAACAACAGTGTGGTTTTCTGCCAGTTTGTTAACTTTTTACAGCATTGACTTAGACAGAATGGTGCTCTGAACAGTCACTTGCCCTGTGTCCACAGCCAAAAACCCCAGACAATTTTTTGTGTGAAAAGTACATGCTCTGCTAAGTGTTGGACCAGCAGTTACATGGATAGGAGTAAAATGCTTTGTGCTGGTTGCTCTGTGGTAGAATGCAGTACATTATTCACGACACCAACCTGCCTTGGCAACCCTAAGTCTATTTCTAGCATTTAACCTCAGATATATATCCAAATCCAGAAGTTATAGTGTGGCATAGCATCTACAGCTTCGATCCAGGTGTATCTTAATCAGCCTCTCCCATCCCTGTCAGTCAGTGGAGGGGAAGAATGTGAATGGCCAGCCTGAATGTTACTGGATTTGAAGTTTATTGGAGGAAAAAAAGAAAGTCATCTTTGGCCGTTGCCTTGCTAATTCATCTTCATTCCAAATGGTAAACATGTTGGTAGATGTGAATGAAAAGCTTCCAGAGTATAAATAATAAATGCCTCTTCCAGCTGTACAGAGCGCCTTACGTTTTGGAAATGATGCCAGTATTTATTTTTGCTTTTAAATGGATTACATTGTTACATAGTGCTGTGCTTTCTGCTAGACTCTGTAAGATCTTTATCTGTGTTCACTTTATATTTGTTGATTTTATATAATTGCTGGCATAAAACATTATACGCTGCAAATTAAACACAAGCAAATGAAATTAATATTCAGGGAATTCTTAGCAATTTGTAGTATTTTTTATGAGCTCAGTGCAGATGTTTTAGGGGTTTCTCAGTTCTTGACAAATAATAGATGATTTTGTTCAAAATGTCCAAATTATTAATATATTTATTTGTTTTCTTACTAGGATAATGTTTGGGAAATTACGTTACCCGAGTTATAATTATTACATTGAATCCACCCTAATGACGATAAGTAAGTGAAATCAAAACTCATCCCTTCCCTCCACCCCCCTCTGGTGTTTGCTTTGCAATGTGAATAAATCCATTGCTAAATCAATGTCTGCCGTTTCTTTCCTGAATTGTCTCTGCTTTAACACGTGGGTGAAATTCCAGTCAGAGAAAGCCGCCTTCATTTCCCGAACACATGAGCGTATGTAATGAGCATGTGTTAAATAGTATCTGTAGAGAGACGTTTGATAATGGCACATTCGAGGTTGTTGTCCCACGGAAGTCACTGGGGGTTTGAGCCTCTTGTGTCAACAGAGATGTGATTAAGGCAAAAGCGCAGGAAGCGTTTGAAAGGGGGCAAAGATTCAGCGATGAATTTGGAATCTTAGCTGTCAGCAGACGTTTGATACACAGCTGTATGGAGAATTCAGAGCAGAGATCTGATCTCTGATTTGATTAGGTTTCCTTTAAAAGAAAAGGCTCCCTTCTCTTTTTTTTTTTTTAGGTATAGAAAAATCTCGTGAGAAATGGGTCATACTTGGACTGCAGAACGAGGTGCTGCACTGCTGTTTTGCTGTCTTGGCTGCTCTCTGGACGTGTATTGCCTCGGGCTGTTCCTTCTCAGCTCACCAAGGCACCGCAGCTCTCACAATTTCTTATGCTTCTTTTGAGGGCACATGTATTTGATCTCTGCTTTGAGCAGTACACTGTTCTGGCCCTGTTTCATCATCATGAGTTAAATCCTCTTCAGACTCCTTCAAAACCTCAAAGAGTCTTGACATGGCAGAACTTTTGCAGCTGAGCTGTATTGTGCACCAGGAGCGCATCCCTCCCTCTCTGCAGGAGCTCTCTGCTTTCCAGCATGGGGGGATCTGGAGAAGTAGACAGCTCCTGAGCCGCATCTGAAGAGAGCTCGAGTGAGCGCAGGAGTTACTGCAACCAAGTGGCAATTGTGGAATAAAAACACGCAGTCAACAGTCACTGAATCTGTGAACTCATTTAGGATTTGGCTCAACCACAGCAATAAATGGAAGCAGATGATAATCAGCTTCTGCGCTGTTAGTGCAGAGGGTAATGAATGAACATTTACTGCTTCTGTTCTGAGAAGCCATACTGAGTTAGCAGCAGCATTTGGCCAGCTTGGCTTTGATTTTATTACAAGTGTCAGGCGCTTGTGTCTAGACTGGTGCGTTGGCAGCTAATTGATCTCCAGCATTTGATATGCTAATTATTTCTTTCATAATATGCTAATATGTGTACAGTGAAAAACCCACCTTTAAATGCTATGAGGATATCTCAGAGGCGTATTTGGAAATGGAAAGTAGGACCTGTAAATCTTGATTTATATCAGTATAATGTACAAGTGACTGAGTGCTAATAGTTGTGGGAATTTAGCTTAAAAATGGGGGTGTGAAGACGGGTCCTGTTTCGCTGTACAGGGACTGTACAGGGTTCTGCTCTAGTCACTTAATAGACCTGGGCACCTCTTTTGCTGCTACTACGTGGATGTTCTTTTTTGTGACTTCAGTAATTTGGACACCATAGTTTTTATCATATTTTCTGAAGTTAGAGAATGAAAACCTGATAGTAGATAAGTTGAGTCACCTCTCAGTTCTCTGGGGTAGCATGTGTCTCTCTACACTGAGGCTACTGCGAGTAACTGAAATACTGGCTCTCTGTGAATTCCTACCATTTGACCATTCAAGAGTGAAGGTTACTTCACTGCTTTCTGAGGTGTGCTCGTATGCTAGACAGTTCATTCCCAAAGTTTGTGTCCCTTTTTCTAGATTTTCCTCACGTTCTGGGTATACTTTCAAAATACAGTCTGATGGGTCTCAGTCATGACCTTTCTGTAGCTCCATGTGGAATTATAATTGTGTATGTTCTTCAGTCTTTGAAAGAAAGGTGCCGTCGAGGAGAGTTTTCCTGCACATTTTCTTTTGTCTGTCTCCACTCAGCTATTTTAAAATGTCTGAGGACCTAGGACAGAGCTACAAGAACACATGCTGATGCAGAGCAGTGCCAGAGGCAGACCCAGGATCTGTACTGACCTCTGGAGATCAGCCATGTTTGGCAATCGAACAATTCAATGTCTTCAAATATTTTTGAAGGAAAACTGCTAATTTTTTTCTATACAGACACCTTTTGCATGGACTAATATGCTGTCCCCGTGCCATGAAGTAGATAGTAATTAGATTACTAATATGTACTTAAAGTTTTAAATAATGGGAAAATGTCTGCTCTACATTTGGCTTCAGTCCCTGGCAGCAGATGAGATGAACACCGATCAAGTGTTGTAAGTGCATGAGCAGATTCTACAGCTGTCACGGGGAATGGATTCTACGTCTGCTGTAATAAGGCTATCTGTATGCTCAAAGCCCTGATCGCCCTCTCGTTGACTGGAGGGAACTTTGGTTTTACCCACAGGGGTATTAGAAACTGATTATTTAGCCAACCCAGGTAAAACCATCCATTCATTTTACAGAGGAAAGTTAGTGAACTGATTGCTGAAAATGGAGCTGTGCTTACTGAAGAGCAAAGCAGTGAGTCAAAATGCTTTCTTATGTCAAGAGTTATTACATACCATTAAATTCGTCCAGCTACAAAATCCTGCAAATGATGTGAGATCACAACAGTGTTCTAGGTAAAGGGCGTTATGTTTTTATACAGAAATGTAGCATGTTATATTTGGCTTTACTTTGGACTTCTTCAGAACGGAGGCATCCTGACGCAAGCGTAAATGATAGAAGGATCTGGTCTCCCGTAAATTACATACTTGTGTTCTTGTTCCTCTTGTACTTTTCAAACATTTAATCTTCTTCATTTGCAAAGCTGATTTTTGGAAGCAACAAGTATCTGACATCCTGAATCTCCGTTAAGCTGAGGTTCTCAAGGGAATAATTTTAGTTGAAATTGAAGGATAAAATGTATTTTTGCATCAAAACAAGGACTCCTTAATAATCTTATTTGTGGCCCTTTACTTTCTGTGCAGGAAATAATTTCATGGATGCACTTGAATTCTACAGCAAGAGACTCTGATACATTGTAGGCTTTTTTTTTTGTCTTTTAGCCCAAAGAATTACATGTGATTGAGGCCATGTAGTTATACTGTAACCGTTTGTTTGGGGCTTCACTGATGAGGCTAAAGCCTTTGCCAGTTTTGTCTTTGTGCATAGTACGTTACTAATGCCACATAAAAGAATGTCTTAATGTGCTCACAGACTATTCAAAGATAGCATTCAGAGGTGTTACTGACACAGCTTTAACCAGGGACGTACTCGGACTGGTGAGATGATTGTAATACAGCTTCAGTAAGGGAAATAATTCAGACTTCTAAGTGATTTAAACAATGCACTTCACTATGAAGAAATTTAATGTGCTTCGGAAATCTCATGTGCAGCTGAGGAGACTTTAAACAAATGTGTTTTGCGACGGTTTGGTTGAATGTAGAGTTGAGTTTATTTTACCCGTGTTGGTGCCTCTTGCACTTGTTTTCAGTAGATTTTCCAGACAACGGGATTTATGAGAGGGACATTGACCAAAAAAATCACAGTATAACCTTTGCAAGCACAATAGGCTCCAAAAGGTACATCTTCCTTTTCGAAGATTTGATGATATAAATTTCATCCTGTCGACATGAAAAAGAAAACATATCTTTGAAGAGTTAAGTCAGATGAGCCAAATTTACAATACTAAAAACTTGGGAGAAAATTCTAAAAATGACCCACGAATAAGTCAGTGGGGATGAGGAGAGCTGACGGATAAATGAAAGAATCATAGAATTAGAATGCTTTGGGTTAGAAGGGACCTTCGAAGGTCATCCAGCCAAATGATATTGCATGAGACCAGTGAATGGTCAGGAAGATAGAAATTACTAGTTGAGCATGAATTCCAGATAAGACTTGTGTGCAGTAGAGTTAAGAAATTCACAGCAGTATAAAGGGCGTTTCAATTGAATTTAGGAAATTGTTCACCAGAAAGCTAATGTACAAAATATATGCCCCTTTAATATGATATGTATTGGCTTTCAAATGTAAACATGCCCTATTAAAATGATACCAGTTATCTTATGCGGTCACCTCGTTATACTCAAATGCAAGGTGCTGTTTCCAAAGTATTTGTCATGCAGGCGGTACACCCACATCGGCAGCTGGATTAATGGTGCTCAGTGGATTAATTAGAGACTGCTGCTGCAGCATGTTCAGCGCGTTCTGGCAGTTCAGTAACGCACCTAGGATACATCAGCTTATATCTGGCGAAACAGATTATTCCAAAATAATTTTCTCATATGTGATTCTTAAATAGTACCTGCATTTTTAAACCTCTCAGCAAATGCGTCCAGAAGCTCCAGACTAGCTTCAGACAAATTAGGGACCCTTTGTCTTCCCCGACTGAGCTTGGAGCTACCCTGCTTTTCTTATGATGTGTGTTTAAGTTCATACAGTATCTGTTGAGAAACGTATGCAATATGCTGAGTTCTTTCTAGAAGACTGGAGTGCTTCTGAGTGAATAGCACTGGTAAATCAACCCTATTATGAAGGCTGTATCTTACTGAAAGATCTAAGCTGTGAGTTCAGATTAGGTACAAAGATTGCTGAGTTGGCCTTAGATTGGGCAGCGCTGTCCTGAGGAGCGGTGACTCATGGCAGGCTAACTCAGGGACTCCTGCTCATGGGAGCGTTCACCTAGCTTGAATGAGTACAGTTCAGAGGTACATATACCTCCCATTTCTACATAGTTCCTCTGGACATTTGGCAGTACCCATTGTTTTAGATCAAACTGAAAATAAACATCTGCAATAGTGAAAACTATGGCTGGGGAGAATAACATTGAAGTGAGAGTGTACGCCTGTTAAGACTCTGAATTTTGAGGTCGTATTTCCTCTATGTTACTAAGTATCTCATAATTTTTGCTCAACCTTCTTAGCCCCCACAAAGAACTGTGCTGTAGATAAAAAGTCTTGATAGTAGTTGCTTTTTAAGTGGTTCTTACTGGAATAATCTACTTGTCGTAATCTGGAGCTCTGTGATTGCTCCTCAGCAATCCCTGTTGTGTCAAGGTTACGCTTGCTGCAATGATCAAGCCAGTGTGGCAGTGATAGACAAATCTTGCCTTTACTGCAATTGGAAGAAAACTGTGGAGCAAATCTGATTTTGTCATGAACCTCATTCACAAGAATGCTCTGTCTGCTCTGCAGTGGTGCTGACGCTTGTTCTCATCCTGGGTTACCTTACCTTTGTAGATCCTAAGCATCAAGAGCTTGTATCAGATCTGGCTAGGAGAAAAGGAAAAAACCAGGTACAATAACTAATTCCACACTTAACTATCTTTCTGATTAAGCAGAAATAACTTCTTCTAACAAGAGTTCCTTAGTCATCATCAGATGTTTAGTTGCCCCAGCAATTAGTCTCATCACTTGCATTACCTCTTGTCTTCTAGCTTGGAAAATGGAGGAACAAGCTTGGAGACTGAGCCCAGTGCAGCATGCGATAAAGCACAACTCTCAGGTGTAGCACAGTGGCAAGTAAGTCAGACAGGATTTTAAGCATATTCCCTTTACTTTTCCCATTGTTTTTAGAATATTCCCTTTAGGGGCTGTCATTCATAAGTGATGTTTTATGTTAAGTATGACAGGGTGACACTAAGAATTAAACGTGGATGCAAATTAGTAAATAATTTTGCCGCCTCTTGTTTGTGGCACTCACAAAATGTTAAAAATATTCTTGCAGAAAAATAAATATTTGATGTTCCTTCCTATATTAGGGAACAGATTCCAAGATCTCCTCTGGTTTTAGGAATTTCACTCATCCCTTCACAGCGTGGTGATGGCACGTCAAGCCAGGCACATCTGTAACTTGTGGCACACTGCTGTGGCTGGTGCCTTTGACTTCCCAGCTCAAACAACTAAGGACTCTTTTACCACTGCTCTGACTGAGTGGGGTCTTTGACACACAACCCAGGATCAGGATTTGAACTTACACTTTCGGATTTGTAGCATTTACTTGAACAGCTCTGACACTAAGCCCTTTATCACATCAAACACCAGAAAAGAAATTCCTTGACTTATTTGACTGCGGTAGTTCAGTGGCTCTGTATTGAATTATTTGCCATTGATCCAGACTAAACCAGCATAAGCTCGCATGTGCTGGAATTCAAGTCAGAATTTTTGGAAGGTATCTGCTTGCAGTCATTTCACAAGCAGAAAGAAGCTAAGATGATTCTCTCAGTCTCATCCTTACAATTTTAGCAGCCTGTGAAATCATATGGTACTTGCATAATGACAGATAAAAATTAGTTTGGTGTGTGCTTATTGATTCACCGAGTTAGGGAAATAGAGAGATGACTAATGGTCTCAGCGTTGTACAAACAGATTGATTGGATTTTGATATATAGACATCTAATTACTTTGAAAATTTGTACGTAAGTGCTCTACTTCATCTTTGTTTATCATTGCCATTAACATTTTGGGTAGTTTTCTGAGAGCTTAGATTTTGATGCTTTAATCATCAGTTGTTTTTTAATCATTTCATTTAGAAGGGGTTTAGCTTGATAAGAACTGCTGTGAAAGTGATCTTAGTTAAACCTGTGAAGTGTGAAAATCATCTGTCAAAGCAGATGTACAACATGTCTCCTGTTAATATCTCTTTGGCCTTTAATCCTATTTTTCTGGTTTGTGTGGGCACTGACAGTTAACTCAAGTTTCCATCAAACCTAGACAAATAGGATTTTTTTCCTGCCCAACAGTCAGAGTCAGACAATCAGTGGTTTTTTCACACCCTTCACAAACTCATTAGACCTTTGTTCAGACTGGCTGAGGCACAGCAAGGATGTAGAACGTGGTCTGTCATAGTCCAGGATATTTTTTTGCAGGCTGAAGATAAAGGTTTTATGGGCAAAATATTTTCCATTTTATTTGAAAGTGAAATCTATGTAATTTGCAACTGTAACTTTTTGACATGCATTATAGAATGAACACATCGAAGTGGGATCTGTTTACAAACGATTTACTTTAATGCCACTCATTTCGTAATACTTAACATATTGCTAACCACTGAAATGCAAAGTACTGAAAAATTTTACATTGCATTACTGCTGTTTTGGTATATGTTTTCTAATAAACATCCGTCAGTCTGCAAAGAAAAAAATTAGTCTGCAATATCATTTCATGATGGCATACCTTGTGATAGATACTGAACAAAGCAATTAAATATAAAATTACCAATGAGTTCAGTTCTTGGGTGGGTTAAGTGGGAAGTTAGCTGAGTACCATAAAACACATAGGAAAGGGACAGTCCATTCCCCAAAGATCTTGTCTAATTAAAGGATGAGAAGTTAAGAGGTTAAATAAAAATGGAACTGGGCAAGTGGCGGGAAGGGTAAGGTAAATCTGTGATGAGCATTAAAATCAAATATGTTTTATTTAGATCTATCCCTCTGAAAACAGGATTGCAGCCTGGCCAAACAGAGGTAGTACAACGACAAGTAAATGTGTTTTGCAATCTGAAAGGATGTGGGCTGGTTAACTCTTCTCACACGCAAGTACTTTTTAGTGCAAATAACCTGACCAGAGCCAGGGGGTGGAGTACCCTACACTGGTCAGTTGTGGAGCTGCTCTTGGTTACAGTTAAACCAAAGTCCTGCACCATCACTATCTAACTGACGGTGTAAATGAACTAATCTCCAGATTCACTGTAAAATCTTTAGCTTGGGCCCTGGTGTTTTGTACTTGGTGCAGAATCCTTAGCTCAAATTATGTAACCCTTTATTCTGTAACTTTCTTGCGTCAGTCTTCCTCCATATACGTGGAATCTAGTTTCTTGCAAAGACTATACCCACAGACAATGACTTTTTTTTTTTTACCCCAGCCTACCAGAACTGTGCAGAGCCTCTCCATGGATCATTACTTCATCACACTCATTAAAACTTGAGATGAAACCTATTGAGGTGTCTTAACATGATCTCAGAACACCAGGTGCTTTGGCATTTCAAGCGTCCTATGGGTCAAGACATAATAGCGTTTCTAATCGTCAGCCACAGAACGAGACATGAAAGTAGTGAAAGGAGGAGGAAATTCCTGTAGGGAGAACTCAATGCTATCACTCCACTGCCGACAGAATTGAAAAACTCACTGACGTGAAAGACGGCGCTTCTTCTACAGTGATGTTCTCTAATGGAAAGGTACAGAAAGTTGTTCTGCCTTTTGTCCCGGATTTCTAATCTCGTATGTATTCTTTCCCTCCTTTCTTTGTCACAAGGCAGGTACATTACATCTTATTCTGTGAATTCTAGCTCTACATCCAAGTGCGTATTTCTGATGTGGTGACTTCAAAAATATGTTTAATTTAACATACACCCGTGAGCGTGTGCATGCTTCTTGTACACGCCTGCAGTAATATGACTGATACAAACACCTATTGGTGGTTTATGTAATTGTATCATAGAAAGAACACAGAACTTTCCAACACTGTAATGACAGTGAACCATCTCAATTTTCCGGCTAGTAAAACACTCACCTGCTACTGGGTTTTAATGCTGAAAGGATTTCGAGGGATTCCCATAATCTTATTGACTCTAGAAACCCACCAAAGCAGGCCTGAGTGTGGACTGTAATAATTGTCCATACCGCAGTGTGGGGAGGAAACAGGAGGTGATCTAACCTGCTCCTGTGCAAAGCCCTGAGACACCTGCGATGGAGTTTAATAACTGTGTATCACAGCTACTGCGTGGAAAGCTACAGCCCATGTGGGACATGGTGCTAACGGAGGTGGTAGAGGAGATGCATCTCACTTGCTGCAGGAAGAAGTGCAGTATCAGGTCTTTTCACAGTAGCATCTTATTTTGCAAAACCACCAAATCTAAGAGGACTGAATTTTGAAAAGAGACTTGAGCAGAAAATGTCCAGTTCTGAACATGCAAAAGCATTTGATGCATTGCAGTATATTTTTTTATACATGCAGACTTAAAAATGCAGACACGTGTTTTGCCTATCTATAGCCAAATTCTGTGGTTTATATTGCACTTGGAATTGGGCAAAATTCTCCCAACTTCAGGGAGCTGTGCGTTAATGAGAGCTGAGCGAGAAAGGTGAAGGTCTTGGCGTTTGTTCTCCATGCAGCTAACCTGCTGCACTTCTCAAAGGTATTCCTCAGCCTGGCATTTTGCGCTGAGTGTCTGTAGGCTGCCAGGGAGATAACAGGTCCTGCCTGGCTCACCTGCTCTTTCGCTGCTTGGTGATTAGTGTCAGGGCAACAGGCAGCTTGAGTGTGTTCCTGGAAAAGGCCCCTGTTCCTGTCCTTCACTCACCAGCAGCATACGGGCACGCTGGAGGCAGTAAGTTCTCTGATGTTCTTCGAAAGTTCCTGCAGTTTGTCTCTGTCGCAAAGTTTTTACTAACCGTGAGTATCTCTACAGTGAATTCTGTTTTCCTTCTGCTAGAAAGATGATCATCCTAATTAATGATTCTCCGAAAAGTTATGTGTCATTTAGATGATCTAGAGAAATCCTGAATTTATTCAGATCAGTGGCAAAAATCCTGTGGACTTAAAAGGGAATATATTTTTCATTTATGATTTTCCTAGTACAGCCCATGGAAGGAACAAGGGAGCCTGTCTCCTAATGATTGTTTTCTTCTAATATTCGGTCTGTATTTTATCCATAAAAGCTATACAAGCTGGAAATATTAAGAACATCTGAAGTATGTTGAACAAAATCCTCACACTGCAATACCCCTGATGCTGTGACTTTAACTTCTGCAAGCAAACACGAGGTTCATAGTTCTTTTTCTGTACCTGGTTAACTGTCTCTCTCCCCTCCTAAATTTCCTGATATTAACACTTGCCAGATACCAGATTTCTTGAAACATGCTTGAAAATTTTGGAGTTCAGTTTTGTGGCACATATCTAATCAGTAGCCAGGGTGTTTTTCTGCCAGGATGTTTTTATGCAGTCAGAAGGAGATATTAAAGATTAAGTATCTGATTACTTCAGCAAACGCGTTTAGAAGGATACTGAATGAAGGTCAGAATTTCAGGCTTCGTTGCCTGGGAATAGTTCTGGGTTTGCTAAACTTGTTATGGTACGAGTGAGGTTGGTCTGTTTGGACAAAGTGATACATGCTTAAGGAATTACTCAAATCTTTTTTTTTTTTTTTGCTTCCCAAACTTCTGGCAGTTGTAATTGCAGCCCAAGTAGCATTTTCTTAGGAAGTAGATGGATTAAATAACCTAGTATAAGTAGCTAATATAAACACTACTCTGATACAGTCTCACCTAATGCATATTATTTGTATCCCATTGTGATGCACAGACATACAATAACAGACAATTTCTGCCTGGTGAGAGAGTTTATAATCTGAGAAAGGCTAGAGAGGACAGGGAATAACATGTTCATTTTATAAACAGAGAAATGAGGTGCAGAGAAATTAATTTTTTCAAGTGTCCCTAGGGCCAGGCTGTGAAGTTCCCGTAGTTACTGACACAGCTGGGCAGTTCGCACTTTTGAAAATTTCCCTAGGCAGGTAAATTGTAACTTCCATTACAGCAAGATCTGAATTTCTGCATCACCTATAAAGGGATCTAAACTGGTATCTCTAAGTTGAACCTTTCAGATAATTAGACCACTTTTTCACTGAACATCTGGATGATGAGGGGAGCAAACCCGAAGTATCAAAAAGAAGAAGCCTGTCTTCCATCTGAAGTCACTTGCACACTGTCTTCCATGTGCTTAAGCTACACTTTAAAACTGAGGCAGACTCTCCTGATTTATTTAGAAGTTTTTGCAAGATTGTGTTAGTGATAGCGTGTTAGCAAAGCTTTATGTCAGATCTCCTGAATTCCAGACCTTCATCCTAAACACAAAAACTTTGTTATTGAGAATCCAAACGCATTTTTAGGTCCATATCGACGTCCCAGTGTTAGATATTACGGCTGCGCATCAAAGATACAGACAGATAGCAGCTAGCATGCAAATACTGTTTCCAAAGAGAATAAAGCCCTTTTGAAGACAGTAGAAACTGTCGAAGTTAAATTAAAAATTAAAAATCCATTCTGTGGGCTGCAGAGATGCTGGGCTGCCTGACAGCCGTAGAGCCAGGAAGTCTTAAAAACCTCTCAAATGCAGCAGAAAGTGATCTGTACTAGCCGTGCTTCCCCCTCTGCCCCAATCGACTTCTACGCTACGACAAAATACAGTCCCTGTGCCTATGAACTGTTCATCCTGGTCATAACAGAAAACCCTACGCTATCAACAGCTCAAACTGTCAAGTATTCAGCTTGCTTATGCCTTAACATGGACTGTATTGGTGTAAAAATGATAAGTCTATAAATTTTTAAATGATTTACAATTTATTATTTATGATAATGTACTGCTGCATGCTAGTCACTCAAAATGAAGATTGATGTGGCTTTTGACATGAAAAACACTGGATACAGTCACAGAGTGTTTCAATAAATTATTACATGCATGAAATTTAGGTCTCAGAATCTGGAAGTGGGGTACAGTGGGGTAATTTGTGATGTTTGGCTTTTTTTTTTAAAGTACTGAAGTACCATAGAAAAATATTCAGGGTGTTAAGAAGGATGGTGCATAATACCTACTTTTGTCCACGTCCGTCCCTTTCTCCATGTTCACATCCCCATTGTGCAGTAATTGCCATTTCTGAGTGTCTTTGTTGGGATTCTTTCCCGTTTGACTGATCTCCCCTGACAAAAGGAAACAGCGTGGTAATAAAGGACAATACTTTTGTTGTCATGAGCAATTTGCCACCATATACCTTATAGAACTTTGGAAATCAGATGTTTATTGCTTGCTGCTGCTTGTGTTACTTCCCGGCTTGCCTGAATAAGAGATTATGACAAAAAGAGATCTATAGTTAAGCAAAACCTTCAATCTATATATTGCTTGAATTTAAAAAGAAGCAATGCCTTTATCACTGTCATGCTTTGAGTCAAAATCTGTTGGGGAACAGCTCTGAAGTGATAAGGGGGTTTTCAAACGGGGCTCAGAATTTTGAAGGTTATTTTTAAGCAGTGTGAGGTTATTTTCAGAGAATACCATCACACTGCCTATTACAGAGGATGCAATCAAGCTGTATGAAAGCAACAGACTTTGTTTTTTGGACAGCTGAAGTTGTCCTACAGCATGGTGACGGTCCTTAAGGACAGGCAAACCAGGCATTTTACAATTATGTTACTAATTTTTTTCATACTGCTTCATATGATATTCAGGAGAAATGAGCTATACTGTGACCAGATGTGACTGAGTAATCTTACGCGTTGAGCAAAAATTTTGGTGCATTGTAGACTTTAATATTTCTTGGATTTCTGTGGACTGGCAAGACGCTGTGTTGACAGACAAGATGTTCCTACTGCACTTGCATGGTCCCCCTCACTGCAGCATCCAGAATTTTAAGCAGCAAAATGATACCCTATTGATTTCAACGGGAGTTAGATGTCTAACCAGGAGCTGGTCAGAGCCCCTGCACTCGAGTGGGCGCTTCTTTTCCATTCAGCCAGGAAGCAGTACAGTGCAGTCTCTCTTGAGACCTGGTTTCCAGACAAAAGGAGTTCAGACAGAAACTGGAGCTTCTAGTCGTGTACTGAACTCCGTCCTCCCTCTGTGTTCTCTCCCCTGGAATAAGCACTGTGAGCTGCATCTCTCACTTGCAGGGCTTAACAGCATCTGCAGGTGGCTTTGACTGCCACGACTTTCAAACAGGGCATTGCTGGAGGAGTTGAACAAATAAACTGGACTTTACTTAACAATCAGATTTAACTGACACTGTGATACACTCCTTGAAACTCGCCAACTCATTATATAGTAACTCAAAGCAATTCACATGTTGACTGGAAAAAAACAAAAATCTTTTCAATTATATAGTCTTTATTCCTCACTTTTATCAATTATTATTAATAACATGATGCATTTCATAGTAATAGCTACCCACTCTATGGTAAAATACCTTTCACTGCCATATATAAACTTTCTAAAAATCTGAAATTCTGCTCAAAGGTTTGAGAGTCCTAAGAGCAGCCCCTGCTGATGCAGAAGGAAATTGTTTCTCTGTTTTCTAGGAGAGGTAACAGTTTTCATTGCATATATGTAAGAAGTTTGCAAGAACTGTTCGGCTGATATTTGTATGTCGCTTGAAAAAATGTACAAGCCTTTATGGATTATAAATCTAAAGTCATTGCGATCAGCATTAAAAATACGGGATACCATGAGCAGTAGAGCTGATCCCACAGTGGTCTTACGGTCCAACAATAATCTTACGGTGTTCTACAAAAATTTCTGAAGCTGCTTTTTACAATGTCCCTTTCCCCTCCATCATAGATGTGAATACTGATCTGTAACCCGGACCCTCGCTCGGTTTTTGTGACGGCGGTATCTTTTATCTCAGGTGGCTGGTCGGCCCAGGCCAGCGATGTCCGGGCTGTGACAGCGGGAGCGTCGCCAGTGGGTCGAGGGGAGGTGGGGATCCCCTTCGCTCGGCACTGGTTGGATCGCATCGAGGTACCGCGTCCAGTTTTGACCCGCCCAGTGGACGAAAGACACTGATCGGCTGGAGCGGATTCGGCAGAGCAGGTCGTGGAGATGCTCTTCGCTGCAGCCTGCGGTGGGAGGACAAGGGACAGGGGTGTAAGCTGAAGCGAGCGAGGTTCAGACTGGCCACGGGGAGAAGCGTCGTCCCCGTGGGGACGCCGGGCCGGACAGACGCACAGGCTGCTCCGCCGCGTGCACTTTCCCTCCTTGGTGCTGTCCAGCGTCCGACTGGACAAAGCCCTGAGCCCCCGCGTCCCACCC
>NW_010410144.1:31289-35346 GCF_000710305.1 Buceros rhinoceros silvestris | reverse complement strand
CACTCGCCCCCTGAGGAGGCTGCGAGCACCCAGCCGAGACGGGAGGAGAGTCTCCCCTGCTGCTGCCACCCAGCCGCGGCCTCAGCCCTCTCCCGCCCCCTGAGCCGGTCAGCGGAGAACGGCCACGGGCACGGAGAAGAGCGCTCGCTTCAGTCTACTCCCCAGGCTGCGGGGAAGACTAAAGGATAACTCGTTCAGTGGAGAAGACGACCCTCTTTCTGTCCAAACATTTACTGTTGTCACCACGGAGCATGCAACTGCCACCAGAGAAGCCAGGCCACCCCCTCTACCCACCTCCACCCGCGCAGCGTGAAGGAAAGGCTCTTCCTCACCCAGAACCCACAACCCGGGGCTGTTTGGCAAGACGGGCTGCGTGAGAGGCACCATTTCTACCCAGAGCGACAGGAGGAACAAAGTCATCCACAGCAGGACGATCTCAAGGGCCATCCTACTGTGGGAGCAGCCTTCTCACACAGGTTGTGCTGGTCTGCTTGGAAATTATGCCTCATGGGGAAGGCTTGTCAGACACCCCATCACCACCGTGTCACAAGAAGCCATCGATGTGCTGCATGGGGCTTGCAGCTTTAGAGAAGGCATCGAGATCTCTGTGACCAAGAGCTCAAGGCTTATTGAAGGAATTGGTCTCCTCCACCTCAGAGAGCCACAGCTGCAGCACAACCTTGGCCTTTGCTCAAGAGGGGTCATTAAGACCAAGAATGTGGCTTCGCAAGGACTGTTGGGCTCTAACAGAAAACCTCCCCTAAAGTCTGTCTCATTCTTCAGCCACACGGGCCAGTTTTCCAGGTCCCACTCCTGCCCTTATTAAAGACATCCCAATTCTGCTCTGGGGCAGAACTCAGGACTAGGGTCTAGGCGTGCATTCATTCTAGCTGCAGTAGATACAAACCATATTCTAAGAAACAGACCAATTAAGCCATAAAAAATTTCATTCTTTCACTAAACAGACGTGCCTCAGGCCTAATGAATAAGATGAAAGGTACTTTTCCTTCCAACATTCTGTTCTTCTAATAGAACTGTTAGACAAATTCAGCAAACATTCAGTTGCTAAACATCTGAGGAAAGCTTGTATTACTACTGAAAAAAGAAAAACAGCCCCAGGCCAAGCTTTTCTAGAATTTTGGCACCAAATATGCAACCCCATAAAAAAGTTCATGTTACAAGAAAGCACTTGACCTAAAACTCAGGCCACTATAAAGCAGTGTCCCAGATTAGGTACCTCATATGTGTATTCAGATGTGGAAAATCTGAGCTGTTCTTCAGTTGTGATCCAAGACTTTCCCCTCTGCGGAGAAACAGGTCTGCAAGGGTTAGGGAACATGCTGCCAGCGTGGCTGCCAGAAAGGATTTTTTCAAGCAGTGGCAGTCAGCGCTAAGAGCGGCTCAGCTTCTGCAGCAAAGGGGCACTTGACAGTGCCAGACCCCAAGGAGACTGTCAAAGCAGGAGAGGGGGAGAGCACTGCCAAAGCCTGACTGGCAATAACCTCAGTGAGGGCCAGCGGGCCCTCAGAGCACTTCCAAGGATTAAGCACTAGCTCTTGAAGACAACAGGCTTCTATCGGATTCCAGACAAGGGGACTTCAAGTGAAAACCAGAGGTAGGCACAAAATTCAAGGAGTCTGGCAGCAGCTGAATCCTCTGATCAGAAACAGGCTATTCTTGCTGCTGTCGGCTGACAAGCAGGCTAAGGCGAACAGCGAGGCTCAGAAGGCAACTCCCGAAAGGGAGAGATGCAGAGGGATTTTTTTTTTCCCCCCATTACATTCAAAAGCTGCTTAGAGACATTCATTGAAGACTCCATCCTTCACAAACGTCTCGTCCCATCACTGATTGTACTTCTTAGTGATTTTCTGGCAGCACGAACAACACACCCTAGTTCTGAATGTCACGAGCCCTTCCATCCTCTCCTCAGCTCAGAACATAAGTGAAAGCACAACGCGAGTTCCAGTCTCACCCTGCTCTGCACCTTTCCTGTTTCTCCTGCATTTCAGGCATGGCAGCTCTAAAGGGATTCTTAATGCCTCTGCTCACAGCAGTTAAGTCAAGCAGCTTACTCCAGTGAATCCTTCAGCTGCAGGTTTCAAAGCATCGCTAGGAAAAATCTGCCACGTATCAAGTACACATCCTAAACCTCTCCAAACACTTCCGGCAGCATTTTTGTGACTTGTCTAACACTTCCAGTGGACCTATTGCTTTTTTCAAGTTATGTAGGTGAAAATGGGGAGAAGTTATATATTGCTCCTGCCCTTTGTGAGCAGGACTGCCATATCACTTATCCCAGCCAGGTCTCAAAGGAGATATAGTATTCTAGAAGGAAGGGTGCCTAAAACACCACCTGAGCAACCACCACTCTGCCACCCAATTCTCCAGCAGAACAGAGAGTGCCACCCTGGTATTCCAGGAACGAAAGGAACCCTTCGCCTTGCTCAGGATGATAAAGGCAGAGGGCTTCCAGGGAGAGGTTTCCAAAGCATGCCCGAGGACAACAGCTCAGAACTAAGTCCTCACAGGCTGGGTGCTTTCTCACTGCCTCTCACAGCACCACAAGCAAGGTACAGGAGAGACACTGGAGAATACTCTGTTCTTGTTCTTACCTAGAAAAGACGACAGTGGTGTTAGGTCAGAGACAAAGGAACCAGAAAGTTTAAAGAGTAACAAAACACTCTGCACAGAGTTTCACCAGATTCCATTAAAAATCCATTGGCTTTCTCTTACAGCAGCACTGACAGATCAACTGCTTCTCCCTTCAGGGTGTTACCACCCAAGTTACTTCAGGACAAGCTAGCAGATGACCTTCCAGGGACTATTCTCTGGACCCGTGCCCTTTCCTGGCAACACAATGCACAGACTGCAGGACAGCGATACAGTTGGTTGCTTTGCCACACGAGTCTTCTCCGAGCAACCCCCTTGCTTAACGCTGCTGCTTAACGCATGGGAGTGTTCTTTGCTCAGAGAGGGACGGCTCCGCCTTCCCCAAGGGTAAGTGGGCATGAGCCTGTTGCCACTGTGAAAGAAGATGCTGATGGGAAGAACAGATGAGAGCACACATGGATCACAAAAGGGAATTCAGAGTTTTATTTCCAAAAAAAGACCAATGTAATGTTGAAACAAAAATCAAGTTCAATTAGTTTTTCTCTGATTTGAATGGCTACAAAAATAGATTCTACCCAAATATGTAAAGCCAGTTAACAGTACCATAACAAACAAAAACCAAAATTACTCAGATACCACATACAGCAGTCACAGAAATCTGACATATATTATTTTTTTTAAAGTAAATTTCTAAAATGTTTCTATTAAAACTGAAATACCCATAAGATTTTAAAAAAATTGTACAAAAAATAATTTTAAACCAGTTGGAGGTAACAGTGTGCGTTTATTAAAATCCTGCACCAAGGCAGTAACATTTATAATTTAAAACCCAGCCCAGTAGAAAAGAGAAATGTGCAAACATTTAAAAGTTAGATGTACTCAGAGGCTTGTGGTGCATCAGCCCTGGCGATCCGCGTCTGTCCTAGCAAGGTGGGCTCCAGGAGGAGACGTTGCTAATGAGGCACTAAGAGGGGAGGCGGAGGCAGGCACAAATCCTGCACCAAGGCAGTAACATTTATAATTTAAAACCCAGCCCAGTAGAAAAGAGAAATGTGCAAACATTTAAAAGTTAGATGTACTCAGAGGCTTGTGGTGCATCAGCCCTGGCGATCCGCGTCTGTCCTAGCAAGGTGGGCTCCAGGAGGAGACGTTGCTAATGAGGCACTAAGAGGGGAGGCGGAGGCAGGCACGCACACCCATGCAAGCTGCAGCTCGGGAGCGGCGATGCAGGGAGCACTGGCGCCTCTCCCCAGGGACGGTTTGCCCAGTCAGTAGTGTCATGGCACGCAGTCCAGTGCCAGAAAGTCTGTGATGAATTCTGGTCAATCTGCTTTGGGATAAAAGGATGGAGAAGCCATTTTAGAAAGCAGAATTTGAAAGCTAATGAGAGTTAATGAGTTGATATACTCAACAGATTATTGCTATGAGCTCTGGCTGCCTCTCCAGC
>NW_010410144.1:19948-31103 GCF_000710305.1 Buceros rhinoceros silvestris | reverse complement strand
CAGGAACCTTCAAAGGACTTTTTAACTCTCCCTTTAGAACTGATGCAGCATACTTGCTCACGTGGCACATATGGTGCTGAACAGCACCAGTACATCACTCAGCCAGCAGATTCCTATCCTGAGAACTCAGATCTGATCCTGCACTATCGCAAACCATTTAAATAAGCTGAATTTTACAAAGACATTTCATTCTACTTCCTGCTTCCTTTGGCTATTTCAGTAGGCTTGAAATATCTCTAGCTTCACCTACCTCCTCCATTACTTAGTCTGTGTCCTAATGGACTTCTTGCCAAATTTCTTTCTGCATAGCTCCTGCAATGACACAAGAAAAGATCTGTTATTGTAAACGCGGTGTCATTCCATCCACTCCCGGCTGCTGGCAGAAGACCAGGATTAGGTAGTGTCCAGAGGAAGTGCACAGCGCAGAGCAGGTCAGGCAGTCACTTATCCTTACACACCAGCAGTTACCAATCCCACCAAGCTTCCTGCATCCGTGGCAAACAGTAGTCCTTTGTCTACACTTCTGTAGCCCCTGTCACCTGAACATCAGTGTTCTAGGGAGACAAGATAAAGCCCCGCACCCATGGTGGTAGCTTAGCTCTGCTGTATAGAGAGAATGGGAGCAGAGATACTGAACATGTCCAAGTGACAGTGTCAAGCCAGGATTAAAACTCCAGAGTCCCATCCTCGACCAACTAAGCCCGTGTGGCCTGCCCTTAGATCAGTATGGGTTGACACAGATAGAAACCTGTATGCGAATACTCAGAGTCCTGTTCCTTTGGGCTGTGGGAATGTGATCTCTCCTGCTTTTCGGAGAGAAAGAGACAAAGCATTATTCATAAAAAATGTCAAGGGACAACACGTGAAAGAGAACCTGCCTCTCTTACTACTGCCCTTCGCTAGTTTGTGGGGCATACGTGACTGGATTCTAGCACATCATACTGGGTGTCCCCCTCCTACCAACTAGAAATGCCCTCCCTTGCCAGCCCCACCCATTAGGAACAGAAGTTGATGGTACTCACCCTCTGCCCCCCTCCAGAGTACTCTGGATCTCCTTCAGGACTTCTGGAAAGCACAGGGTTAAAGCAGTGAGCCAGACCAGTGGAGATCTGCTTTCAGGCAGGAGCCTAGCGACATTCCACCCCCACAAGCCCCCTTAAACCCTGCCTCCCACACCACACAGGTCAGCCCTTATAATATCTCCGCCTCTTCAACAGTACCAAGGGTTTACTGAACAGGCTGGCATAAAGGGCTGGAGCAGTCATTTCTCAGAGGAAATACTGCCATCCCGGTGTACCCGAGCCCCAGAGAAGCAGCCTGTTCCAGCTGTCATTTTACGAGTCCTATTGGGAAGTAAAGATCCTTCTCTTATCAGAGCCCTGAATGCAGCTCTGTGGAACAACCCCTGCCTGAGGGCATGGCTATCTGCCCAACCCCTCACTTCTTCCAATTCATGAAAGCCCAGTATTTCTATCAGTCTTGTGTCACTGCAGATCCCTTGGAACCCAGTACTGGAATCCACAAAATTCCTAGCAGCTTTCTTCTCCCACCCAGAAAGGCACCTGTCCTGTCAGTAGCAAACGTTAGTCACTCACTTTCATCATTGAGTAAGGCATGTTCCATCAGCCTCCCAGACTTCCTTTCTAAAAGAGAGTGGGGAAAAAAGCTTTTACACTACAGTATTTTCCTCTTTTCATGAAATAGGTGCAGTTCTGGAAACCCACAATAGAACTGCATTTTTTTTTCCCCATAAAGTATCTTGACTTTACTGAATGCTTCACAACTAATCCTTAAGGCCTTTCACATACTGAACTATATTTTCCAGCATTACTAGTTTGGCTACAGAACATCTCATCTGTAATTTCAGACCTGATGTTCCCACAGCCTCTTCCTTCCAGCAGAAACTGTTCTATCCTTTCGAGGCAATCTTGCCACATGCAACTTACTTCACAGATAGCAACTACTGTGTCCAGGCAGGTCACATTTCCCTCATGTCCCTCCTTACTTTCCCCTTTCTTAAGTAGAAAATGTCAAGCGTAGCAACAGGAATGATGTTCCAGCTTTATGTGCCACCCTGCTACGTCCAGTGCAACTATTTTTTGCTCACCATCTTCTCCATAGTCACCCGAACTCCTTCCCCTAGAAAAGGAGGCAGAAAACAATCACTGACTCTGCTGTTACAGACCTCAAAGTCTTATTTTTTCCTCACTACTCAGACACAGTCTATGTGCAAGAGTTCAAGAGTTTTACAGACTTTACCTGGATTTTCTTGCAGCATTCTCCATGCCAGACTTGTTGTGCACGTGATTGTTGCTTGTAACTTCTGGCATGTCCACAATGCACCGGGGCTCCACTATCCATTTGGTAGAAAGGGAAAACCTCTCAAACTCCGATGGCGAAATCAGATAGAAACCTACAGACGATTGGGAATGGATAAGCAATTCTCAAGTCCAAGAATACAGTTCCAAAACTAGAGGTGACCCAAAAAAGAACAGACCTAAGCATCCTCTGCGTTTGGCAGAAAGGATTTGCATTCTCTCCTACCTAAATGGGAAATTATTGAGGAAGATATTCCCCAGTTTCCCAAGGACTGGTTAGCCTAGAGATTGGGCAATTTAAGGTTATGCTGAGAGGTAATTGTATTGTCTTGTGCTGTCACTTACGAAGAGCAGCACAGAAAGATGTAAAAACTGAACTGCAAGCAGCAATCCACCTTCAGCAGCCATAGGATGCTGGGCCCCAGATTCGCAATTCGAGTGTTGAGCCACAGGCATGTAGAGGAGGCACAACGCAGCCAATTCTCCAGTGCCTCCTGCTTGGAGAGCCCTTCTCTTGACTCCAGACTGCAGGAGCGTAGAGCTGGATGGAAGCTGCCTATAGGGCACACCCAACCCGTCAGCCGAAAATCAGTGTACTCATTAACAAAAACTCACTTCTGCCGATTCACGTGTCAGCACTTGTTGGCAACGGGTACTGGCCAGAAACAGGTAACAGACACGTTTACACCATCACAGGTATACACAGCCCTAGCACTAAGCACTGCAACCCCTTCTCCACTGTGCCAAACACAGGCCAGAGGCCGATCGCTTGGGAGCAGCACACCCTACCTTGGCCATATTTGGTAAAGACGCAGGAAGCGATGCCGCTGACATCCTCTTTGCGGATGCAGGGGTAGCGGATTTGTAACTTGAGGAAGGGCAGCGAGATGATCTGAATGTCTCCCAGGTTAGTCAGGACAGCCAGGTCATTTTCACTGTAATCATCTGTCTTGCAGCTGCCAAAGTTTGCGACCGTCACCTTTCGTACCCTACAGCCTTCCAGGGCCGTCAGCTTGAGCTTCAGTTTGGAGCTAACCTTGGGTAACGTGAATACCTGTCAACAGAAGTAAGACACTGATGTCTGCTTCCTGCACAACAGCACAGCCATACCCCAGGACATCTGCTGCTCCCTCTGTTCACAATATCTTCATTCACAGGGGATACACGAAGGTGGAATCCCCGTCAGCCCAGCTCCCTGCTCAGGGAACAAGCAGTAATCAGCCACAGCCAGTGTTACAATCTGTTTCTGTCCTGACATCAAGCAGTTCTACCCTTCAGGCTACAAACTGCATTTCTCCCCTAGTTCCTTCAAAACCCTTCCGTATTTGGCTACAAATTATTACAGCGAGAGAAGGGAGTTTCCAGTAACCGTGTGCTCTTCTGCATTAAAAAGCCCAGGCCAGCTTACAGCTGGCTACTTCGTGTCTTACCCTTCATGCTGTATAGTTAGTGTGCAAAACAAGAAGCTTTTTACTTGCTTCACAGAAATGCCTACCAATTCCTGCTTCTGTACTAACCAGAGCAAAGGCTCTTTCCCAAAAGCAGAAGCAGCCTTGTCCAAAGGATATAAAGTAATACAGGAATAAACTTTCCATGTTCAGCATGTGCATCACCACACTGACTACCTAGTTCGTCAGCATACACCTGAGTTCAGACTGCTCCACACAGAAACGCTGTCCTGGGGGTGTTATACAGGTACAGAAGAATAAGCACTCCCAAGAGTCAGCTTGCCACTGAGCACTGCCCAGCGCTTTAGCAGATTTTATGCATGGTTCATACACACCTCCTGGGCGATGCTTACCTTAAATTGCTCTTCAGATACCACCAAGAGCTGATGGCTGCCTTGCATATCGGGACTCTTAGAAAGGTCATGTGCTACTTCTAGAGGTTCTGGGAGGGGAATGCTGTGTCCATCCAAGACAAGTATACCCACAACAGGAGCCCTGTGCATCAGCTGAATCTCCTTGGCTAGACAAGCAAGATAAGGAGGAAGATAAACTAACAGAAAAACCAAACAGGAGTCTAGTCAGAGACACTGTTAGAACCTCACTCACATGCTCTCAGAGCTAGAGACCTCTACAACGTGGTCATAAAAAACCTGCCCGAAAGGATTTAGTAATTCAAGGGTATTTGGATTGAATTGGTTCACGTTAAACAGTAACTCTTGGTACATAAAGATGACAGGTCCAGCTGTCAGAATACTGTCCATGTGCACTGGGACTGGATAGCAAACTTCAGCAACAGCTGATGCACGTTTCAATTTCTGGAACCAGCAGGAAATGAGGTAAAGGCATGTCAAGCAGTGCTGGAGCTCACTCTTCAGTTCAGCTGATGCAGTGAGCATCACTTCGCTCAAACACTGCTCCACTCTCACTGATGAGCAGCACTAAATTGAACTACTCTGCTTTTCTGTGTGTAACTCTTGCCTACATGAGTGACACTGAGATCCATTAGGACCTGTCATACTTACCCTGCTCTGCCCTAACAGGTTCATCCATCCTCCTCTCTGCTGGAGGAACACGTAAGCAGAAGGCGTAGACAGTGCCTCCGTTGGTGCCTGCCCACAGGGACGGGCTGTGGCGGGAGCCTGCAGCAACGAGAACCCTCATGAGCAAGGTACCATCTGTGACACCCCCAGATTACTGCTTTCCACCAGCTATATACACCCACCCTCTGTTTACAGCCTAAGCATCTTTGTAACAGGGCAGACTCGCCAGGGAAACTGCAGGTTCTTTGCACTTTTTCCCAGTACATGTCCATCGCAGCCCTGACAAAGGACGTGGCATAAGCATAAAGGGAGCAGAGCATTGTTTCCATCAGGCACCACAACCGCCGTGTCCAGTTTTCATGTGTTTATATCACATGTGAGCAGAGTCAACTCGTGCATGACATCAACTTGGGCTCTGATACAGAGCCAACTGCCATCCCCACCAAAATTAGAAAGTTCTCCTGGGGTCAGGGGTGAACTTTAGAGTAATTAGACAAGAAAAATCTTATACTAAAGAGTCAGATGTCATTCCAGCACATCTGAAAAATCACACATAAAAGCTGCATCCAAAGATGAACTGCTGCTTGCCTTGGAGTAGCCAGAACGGCTAAACAATTCTGCACGACACCATATGCCCTTGTTCTATATTAGTTTTTCAGCACAGCACAAAGTAGGACACAGGAGGTGCCAGGTTTTCCTGGCAACAAAGGCTAATACATTCCTTGGCAGAAGGAAGAGAAACCCATTTGGAAGAAAGGAGATGCTTTTTCTACTCACTGTCTCTCAAGAAGGTATCAGCAAAATACAAGGTTCGCACAAAGCCAGTGAAAGAGTCTTCTGCAGACCGGGCTTCAATCTTCCGCTGAACTGGAGCCAGTTCCATTTCCTGCAATGCGTCTTGGTCAAATTTGGCATTTGCTTCTTGCACCTTCAAAGATGAGGAGACATTTTGTCAGTCAGGCAAAGATAGAGGTGGGAGAGATAGCAGGAGTGGCTGCAAGAGAAAGCAAAAGCACCATCACACCAGTGAACAGGTATATTCTGCACTGCATGTTCAACTACAGACACTACATTTTCTCTACAAATGTGATTTTTTTGTCTAATAGATAGCAGCATCAGAAAATGCCTTTTTTGCCCCTATACCAATAGCTACTGACACCACAGCTGGACTGCAGAGCACTTCCTGCTTTAGGCAGTCTAGTGAGGACACTGCCTGCTCCAAGCTGTAAACAGACAGCACCCCAAAAAGGTGGGCCCCTCACCTCTGAGGCACTTCCGCTACCTCCTCGTCGCTTCCTACTGGACACTCGGCTTCTTCTGATCCTCCTGAATGACTGACGGAGGGACTTCTTCAAGGATTTCACCCGAGACAGTGGGCCTTCTAAGGCCAATTGGTCACTGGGATGCAGTGTACACCTGAAAGAGGGAGAGAGTAGCCACTTTCTACTGGGTGGTAATCAATCTCAAGAGTCCAACAGGACACACAAAATGTTCAAACATGCTTATTTATTCTTGAGGATCTTCAAGGAAGAGAGTACAATGAGGCAGAGTTTCTTGCTACACTGAATGCTCTTGAGAAACTGCTCATCGTGATTTGTTTTGTTAGCAATTCCACACCATCCTTAACAGAGGATTACCACAGACCTCCTGGAAAGAAGATACTTACTTGACAAAGACCAGTCGTTTCTGCTGGTGGTCAAAAAGACCAAAACCATGACTGGTACCGAAGGCCACAAGCTTCCATTCAGAGTGAAGGGCCAATGAGGTGACCACAGCTGGTGGCTGACATTGGACAAGGACAAACGGCTGAAAGCCAGCTTCAAATCGAACAGGTCCATCTCGAGTTTTTAGTTTCTCATGACCTTTCCATCGATAGCCCTCTTGGTCCTGCAGAAGATCTGCTTCAGCATGGTCCACAACATGTTCTGCATCTTCATCATTCAGTTCCATCACCAGCACCTGAAAAGGACAAACTTTGCTACAGCTTTCGCTATGCCAGCAGTCCGCCACACCATAGGCCCTTGCAGCAGCTGCAGAACTACAGCATCTCTCAGGGCAGATAAACAGTTTTAGATAACATCTAAAAGACAGAGCAGTGAAAGCAGAGAACAGTGAAACATTTCCAGCAACTAGACCGATCTACCACTAGAGAAACGAGCGTTTCAAATTTTAACACACCTCTGAGCTGCCCAGGGACAACCTGCACTAAAAGCACAGTTTACAATGACTGTTTATATTTCAATACCTGTCCTGCTGTACCAGCTACAGCCAAATATCCGCTGTATTTACACAGGTAGATCTTCTGGATCCCAAGCCTAGGATCATCACTGTAAGGGTCGAAGGTACCAACCTAGGTGAGAGAACACACAGTGGCTGGTCTTTGCAGATGCATTAACTAGGACAACAATCGCAACTCCTCAGGTCTTCAGAAAGCTGCTTTCTCACCTTGCGAAGTGGAGGCCATTCGTCCTCACCCAGCGTGTTCATGTTGTCATTGGGATCAGCATCTGTGAGAAATACTCTCACTGTGCTCAGCTTATAGAGGAGGTGTAAGCAGACACCAGACGCATCCCAGAACCGCACAGTGCCATCTTCATGCCTGATGGGGTAGGGGTTAAGGAAACACACATCATACAGGAGAAAGACAAACCACCCAGAGGAGGATGATTAAACACAGGGGAAAATACACAACCCAAGATTAAACCACACGGTTTACAAAGCCCTGAGCTGTGGCAACTTAGAGCTTCAAGAGAAAGCTTTGGGGTTTTTTTGTTCGTTGGGTTATTTTTGTGGGGTTTTTTGTTTTACGTGGAGGTTTTTCAATCCAATTTGTTATTGATGGTCTGACACCAGTGTAAAATTTAAGATTACTCCAAAAAGCACTGAAAATGAAAAAAGCTTAGCACATAGAGCAACTCATCTTGACAAAAATGCTATTACTGGGAGAGAGGGAAAGAAATCAAGCTTTCATCTTAGTTCTTCAGGTGAAAATTGGTACCATTCTTCCAAAGGAAGGGTAAGGACTTCTAATGACTTGCTGCATCAGAAATGAAGTCTGAAGAACAAACCACTGAAATTCTTAAAAGTGTTATGAAAAGAAAATGATAGATTTTTATGCAATGAGACAAATCTCTTGTGAGCTACTTCCACCACTCAGCTAGCTCTGTTCGTGCTGATCAAAGCAGCCAGGAGCCCAAGCTAACCCCTTTCTGGAGGTTCAGAACAGGTAGGGGGGAAAACGCTTTTACGTTGCTCCCTTTGAACCAGTCTGGATTACTGCCTGCACTTCCACACTGATTTTTGAGGGGGATGGATAACACATCACTACAAGTATGCCAGCTTTATCTGTGGACACCACGATCCATTTGCCCAGCAGCAGTATAATTGGTTAGCTTTACAGAGCCAGCAGCCCAGCTTGGAGAAGCTGCTTCGTAAAGCTGCAGCCTTCTTCCTGCAAGATGAGCAGACTTTAATCCCACAGGAAAGCCTCAGTTAGTTCAAAAGGAAGAAGAGAAACTGGAAAGGGCCCCTTGATTATTATCAGTTCAGTACATACCCTGTTAGAAGCAAGTCCCTCTGTGGAGGATCTGGAGCTACGTTGGTGCCACCATCAATTGGCCACGGCTACAAATACATTAAGGGAAGATTGTGATTTCCTAGGCAGTGACAGTGTGAAGAGAATATGCAGTCAGCAGGAGAGCATGAACTTCAGTGCGAGTGGCAGTGAAACAGTCCGTGCTGTTGGCTTTTGTTTGGATTAGATGTTCCTGTTCTGACAGCAGCTGTGCTTTTTAGAGGATACTCTACACATTTCCTCAAGAAGCTGTGCTGAAAGCTTCATGCTTCTAAACAAGAAGTTTGTTACCACTGACAGCTGGGAACACTCAGACTTTCCTTCTAGCCTGTCAAAGCCTGAAAAAAATACCACGTTTAATCCCCCAGTGTGAGTAACTGCATTGGTGGTGCTCTGGGAAAAAGCCTTTCTCGACCCTGTTAAGAGGCAGGACAACGTCTGTTGGGACTCATCCCGCCCCCGGCAGGCAGCACACAGACCACCCACGTTCTGAGCAGTCATGCTGTTCCTAAGTGCATGGGAACACATGTACGTTTGAAGCCACCATACCATATTGGAGTAGTGAATGTTCTGTTTGCTCCCAGCACTGATGATCCTCTCCCACAGTTTCAGTGGGATGTTGGAGACATGGTGCGAGCAGGTGATGGCTGAGCAGTGGAGAGAAGCCAGGTACGGAGGATGGACCGCTGGCCAGCCTGCAGTTTTCAAGTCGATAACTACCAGCTCTTCTTCTGCCAGCACCACCATAGCAGAAGGGTCATCGAACTCTGCAGAAACAAGATTCACTGAGGCTGACAAAAACGACCATCCAAAGCTAATAGAAACAAGCTTCCTGTAAGGCTTCTTTGAAAAGTTATCACAGAGCTCTACACAAACATTTTTGTTGGCAAAACCTCGAAATGTGTTAACTGGGCCTGTTGAGGCACTAATAATAATGCTAACAGATTTACTGCAAATTCATCTTCCTAGGACTGGAAGAGTGACTTTTTATAGATTCCACCGCAAAATAAAAAAATTTAACACCACACGGCTAAACAACACAAGTTCATATTCACCACTGTAACAGCCAGAACGCAGAAGACTTTACCTACAGCTAATGAACAGCACGGGGTGGACGGACACGTATACACCCAGCAATGACCCATTTAGCACTGTGTTAGGACACAGTCCACCCAGGCTAAGCAGCTTAAACACAGTAATGCCTCGGGTTCTGCAGAATGCTTGTCTGCTGGAACTGACAAGTATTTACACTTCAGCTCTCTTACTTTTCATTTCCCTGCTTGTCACACATTGTCACATATCCCCTGGACTTTCTTTCTTCAAGAGCACGGACACCTTCTAATGTATAGTCATACGTATATTGGACAGGATTACAACAAAAGAAATCTGTTAATCTAACTTCACAGGTAACACCTGACACCATCAAGAATTTAAGATTTTTCATTGTAACTAGCACTAAAGTGAAAAAAATTTACTCTGCAAGGACATTATTGCAGTAGTGCTGGCAAGCAACTGGTGGGGAAAACCAAAACCACCAGTTACTGGTGTGACACACAGCTACAGAAGCCTAAATGACCGCAGAGCTGTAGCGTGTCACATTGGGGGGATGGTGGTGATAAACAGCTGTAAGCAAACTGTCAGCTTTTCACTGACCTTCTCTGCTAACCTGTACTTCAGTTCCCTTCTTCAGTTGTTTGATTACCTGGAATACACTTGCAAGGAGGCACGTCTATAAGCAAGCACATACCAACACTGCTCACTCTCAGCAAAATTAACTTCGAGTAATTAGTATTTGGCATCACTCTAGGGAGGCACCCCAAGTTTCACCTCTGACTAGCCACAGCCATAACACACCACTAATTAGTTCAGTTTCGTCATGAAAAAATGCTCTACATTCAGTTTTACTTTGCTTTCTTACGTGCCATCGTTTGCAGTTGCCTACAGGACTTCTGAAGATACAATATCATACCTGTACTACATCATGCATGATCAGCCCTGCACGCCAGCTGCTGCTGCCCACATTAACCAAATATACTCTGCTTTAACGATTATTTTTTCCCTGCAAAGGCACAGATCTGAGCTCATTGCTTATGGCAAGACTATTTTAAGTTGCTGAAGTAGCAAGCACACTAGACTCTGTCATGACTGCCATACACTCATCTGCTAATTTATAACACAAAACAGGAAGGTCCAGCCTTTTAAAAGTTGTTTCCACAGCACATTCAGGGTAGTGGAAAGTCACCAGCTACCACCATGCTGCAATGCCTCATCTCTGTGCTTATCAAATTAAGTGGCTTTGGTATACAATTAATACCTTCGTATTGCCATGACAGGGAAGGCTGCTTAAGGGCAAACAAGACAAGCTACACAGATCCACTAAGCTCAGGCAATCAGCCACAAGGAAGCTTGTCAACCACAGAAACCTCATTTTACAGCAAAAAAACCTTCCTCCTCCAAGTCCAACAGCTTCAGCTTCCTGTAGCAGCTCCTGTCTGTACCCACTAGAAGACATACTAACTAGATAATTCAGTCCTTGGGAAAAATAAAGTCTGTTATGTTACTTCATCCTACAGGACTTCTAATCACATCCGGGAACTGAACCTTAAGCAGCCTCCTACCTAAATATCTCAGATTTCTTTCATCTTTAACACTTTTGCCCCATTATCTAGAATCTCAGCTCTGACAATTTCCTGGGGGGTAAAAGGGTCGAGTTTCTTTAAAGATAAAAGCTCAATGGTACCGCAAGTTTAATGGCATTAAGCTGGTGTGTAGGGA